>NC_056734.1:73122327-73162327 GCF_019279795.1 Protopterus annectens
GAAAGAATGCATACCGCGACTTAATCATTGTGTAAGAACTTTTATGAACTGCAAAGGGTTTTAATATAAAATAGAAGAACTTAGCAGTCCATTTCCAAGGCATATATTATTTATGAATGGTGCTCCTAGTCTATAAGAATTACTGAACTGAAGCAATGTATTTAACAGAGATGATTGTATATATACACAATAAAACTTCTCGGACTATGGATAAAAAATAGGCTGATTGTATATATAATTAATGTGTTTCTGGATCACTGCTGAAAGGGTCCTTGGACTAGACTAAATGGATAGTAAATATCTTTTAACCAACATAAAGGGGAGGTACTCTAGCAAATAATAGAGGTAGGTACTCAAGCAATAGGTAGAAAAAGGGAAGACGGTAGAGCTGAAAGAAATGGAGTAAGAAAGGTGGATGGACTTTGCTGGCATCACAGAAACATGGGCAAGTAGAATAAATACATGCATACATATATACATAAGTAAATAAATGTAAAAGAGGTCAGAAATGAATTGCAAGCTTACAGTTGTAAGATGATGCAAATCAATAGCAACCTCAAAAAATCTAAATTGCAGACCATCCGTATTATTAATAAGTAACTGATTCAAAAGTCAACAAACATATCTTAACAAAAATTAAGGGTCAAGCAAGCTTATTTTAGCTGACATTGATAGTGCAACAGAAGTGATATTACTGGCCATAGTTTCCTCCTTTTGATTTTGTTTTTTTAAAGGGTGCCCTTCTCTATTTATATCTACCTTAGTTTAAAGGGCTGCTATTTTCCCAGGCTGCCTGTGAGGGAATCTAATTTTCAGCTCATCAGTGTGTTATTTGGTCTTTCTGCTGATTCCAGTCTTCTTCTTCTTCTTCTTCTTTCGGCTTTTCCTGGTTAGGGGTCACCACAGTGGATCACCTGTCCGCTCCTGATTGGCAGTGGAGATTTACACTGTCGAGTTGCCAGCCTGGCACCCAACCTTTCACAGAAGGCACACACACACGCATGCACTCACACCTAGGGCCAATTTAGAGTGCCCAATCCACCTGCAGCATGTCTTTGGGATGTGGGAGGAAACCGGAGCACCCGGAGGAAACCCACGTGACCACAGGGAGGACATGCAGACTCCGCACAGAAGGCACCCCAGCTGAGGATCAAACCGGAGAACCTCTTGCTGTGAGGCAACAATGCTAACCACTGCACCACCGTGGCCACCCTTTCTGCTGATTCCAATGGTTTCATTAAATGTTTTGCACAGGTTTTGCATACCTGATACTTAAGGTGGATACATATCTACCCTTAACTGGATAACTTTCTGATTCAAGCAGAGTACATAAAAAAAAAAAAAAAAAAAAAAAATCTGAGGATTTGTTATCAGTCAAGCTCTGGAATACTTCATAATTTGGGAATTTCTGCCAAATTCCAAAAGTAAGATTTTCTCCTGTCTCAGATTAAGGGGTTACAGGAGTTAAAAGAAACTTCTGCAGGATTATACTTCCTAAGGACAGGATACAAATATAGTAGCATTTTTTTTCTTCATGTATATTAGAAACAGTCATCTGCAAGAATGTTTCTTAAGGCCCTGATCTACATATGTTCGTTTATCTTCATTGCACCAGCTCCATAGGTTGTTACTAGCCATGATGTTCAGGAAACCACCAGAGAACGCAGCCCCGTTTCAAACATACTCCAAAGCACTGGGTGGTTAAGTGACTTACTCAAAATCACACAGCTGGCAAATGGAACCTGAGGAAATCAAACCCTGGACTACAGGCAGCAACTCATAGCCTTGATTTCCTGCACTAACAGAAGCCATTTTTTTTCACAAGTGTGTGAGTATGGGAAGATCTGTGTGGAGTTTGTATGTCATTCCTTAGTCTGCATGCATTTTTTTCTAGGGCTTTCCATTTTCCTTCCACACCACAAAGACATGCAGCAGGTAGGTTGGAGAAGTTTCTCATAGATGTGTGTGTGTGTGTGTGCATGTGTGTGCATTTGTGTTTGCATGTGTGTGTGTGTGTGTGTGTGTGTGTGTGTGTGTGTGTGTGTGTGTGTGTGTGTGTGTGTGTGTGTGTGTGTATGTGTGTGTATATTCACCCTGCAATGGGCTGATGTCCAGTCAAGGACGGACAATGTCTTATGCCTGTTGCTTCTTAGGATATGTAAAATAAAATAAAATAAAAAAAAATATGGTGTGGCTCCCTGTGGCCCTGAAATAGATTAAGTGAGCAATGAAAATGAATGAATGAAAGATTAACTGAGTCAAGGTTTAAACTGTATGATACTAGACGCCTACTATCCATGCATCAAAGATGAGTGTGCATTGCAAAGATCTAAAGTTAAATAGTCCTTCCACGGTGTCATTCTCTAATACTGAAAATTCTGTATCAAGCTCATACTAGAACGTCATATGTATAATACAGGTCATGGCCTGGTGTCAATCAGGATATGGAAAGGAAAGTAAAGGTGCATGGCAAAGAAAAAACAGCCAGCACCTCATGACAAAATATGCCTTTACTTGCATGACAATGACATCAAAGCCATGGTGTAGAATTCATAAACTCTGTGCTGAACTCATTCTTCAGAAATGTACTTTGGTTTTGATAGATGCTCTTGGAAAGTATGTAACTCATAATAGATACATTAAATGCAAGGTGCTGATCCTGTTGTTTTTTTTAAACTTGTAATCAATGTCTACATATATATATATATATATATATATATATATATATATATATATATATATATATATGTGTGTGTGTGTGTGTGTGTGTGTGTGTGTGTGTATATATTATTGGATCACTATCACTTCGCCGACAGTTCAAATCTCCGAAAACGATATGACCGAGACAATATAGTCAAAGATTTGAATTGCTGAAAATGTGATAAAAACACAGAACAACTTAGTAGTATGTTTTTGCAGGGGGCAAACCCCTCTGCACCCCCCACACTCCCTACAACTTAAATATACAAACTCCTCGATCCCACTACAGTGAGGAAAACTGTAAATCCGAGGTTCCTCAATGTATGGTGATCCCAATACACAACTGTCGGCAATTCAAATCTTCGGCGATATAGTCTCGGCCATATCATCTTCGGAGATTTGAACTTTCGACAATGCTATAGGGAGCCATATATATATATGTATATATATATATATATATATATATATATATATATATATATATACACATATTTATATTAATCTTCTAACTCCACTAAGTATTGCAGCTTATTTATATATACTGTCACATGTACATGGTACATATTGCAAATATTTTTAAACTTTGCATGTTTACTGTAAATACTTTTACAATGTTACATTGTGGCTTTGGTTATGACTGAAAAAGAGCTTGAGCAGCCAAGCTAAATGGTTATCACAATAACTAAATAAATAAATAAGTAAAGCTGAAGGATGTCCATGTCATGGATTCTACTTCTCACTGAACAACAAAGACACTTTCAGTATACATGGAATTCCAGAAACAACAATGGCTGATAGGTGCTAAGTTTATGAAGGAAAATGGAATTCTTCATGCAACTTCTTTTGCATTTCATGGTTTACCTAATGGCCTAGAGGAGAGAGCTATACAAACTTTGAAGGAAGAGATAAAGAAAAAAAAATCTGAGACCATGGAAACAAAGACATCATAGTTCATATTTAACTACAGAAATTTTCCTCAGGCAACATTAGGTTTGTATATAAAAAAAAAAAAAATATATATATATATATATATATATATATATATATATATATATGTACTTCTGTCATGAAGGCTGAGATCCACATTTCCCTTGCTTTTACCATATTTGGAAGCACAAATCCTGAATAAGCCCAGAAATTTTTTTTGACAAAATTCAAAATGAGTTGATTTCACTTGGAAATAAGTCTAAGCGTGGGACTACAAATATGGGCCAAAAATGAATTACAGAAGAAATTGAGAAATGTTTAGGATCCATGTCTTCTGCAGTGGACATGGGTAATAGTTTCCCAATGTGTAGATGCACGGATCCTGTAAGCAGCAGATTCCTAGAGACTGAGGCAGTCTAAGAATCTGAAAAGAGGACTGATGATTATTGAGCAGCATGGAATTCCCACCCACAAGTGACCAGACATCCACAGAATATCAGTGGAAATTACAGCTGTGGAAGTGGTATCTGCTCCACTTTTACAAGATGCTCTCATGCAACTAAATGTACCATGCAAAAAAGAAGTATCATTACTGACACGAAAGACAATGTTAGAAGTGACATCCTTTAGGATTATAGGAAGTTGAAGGCCACTCAGTCTTGTAACTGTATCCCCCTGCCAGTTCCCAGACCATTCTTCCCTATCAAAGAGGGTTAAGCCAGTGATACTGGGGATGAAGTTATGAATACCCATACAATTATCCAGGTCCTGTTTGAAGGAAGACAGTACATTACATTGCTTGATCTGCATATGGAGTCCATTCTAGCGCTGGTGGAGATACTGAGTAATGAATCTGTGTCTCCACCTTGTTTTACTGATTTGCTGAATCAGTTTTAAAACCCTTGTTTTGATATTTATATGACTGTTTGATTTGCAAAATTACAATACATCCTAGACTACTGGGTGCCTGACTGCTGAGAAGGCAAGGCATAGGTTTCCTCTGAAGAGCCTATAAGACACAGGAAACAGGAACTATGTATCTTCTATTTTCTGACAGTTTAGGGGTGTAAATCCCGTGTCCTGTTTGTTAGGAACCTCTGGTGTCTTTCTGTTTTATATGCCTCGTGTGGTACATCCCAAAGGGAACATTGTATTCTATAATTGGTTTGCTTAGTGCTAAGTACAAGGGGGACAATAGCCTCCTTAGATTTTAATGATACTTCCTGAATCGTCAGGAGTGACAAGTAAAATGACTTACTTACAATTATTGCTACATGGTGATCAAAAGAAGAGGGAATTATCAACGCAGATTCCCAGGTCTTTAACTATATTTTTATTTTCAAAATCACAAACAAACCAGGCATCCACCAAAGCTGTTGTCTTAAAAGGCTTTAATGAAAAACAGAGGATAAGCACTTTCATCAGATCCATGACATTAAAATAAATGAAAACCATTATATAATAAAACATATAATATGCAGCCAGTCAAGAAGCCATCTCAATTACTGATGTATGCTTCGTTTCTTAGGAATAGTTTTAAAGGTACAGCAGCATTAATGCCAGGCAGCTTATCTGCCTTCAGTTTATCCATTTTTATTTTGAAGTGACATATGGTCTCTGTTATATGCTTAGGGCTGGTTTGTCTGCCAAATGCAACAAATTTGCATTTTTACCATTTAATTTAAGCCCATGTTTAATACAATAGGCATTTGTAAGTGTAATTTCATGCTGGAGGACTTCTGTCAGAGCAGATATGAGAAAGTCTTCTAGTTTGCAGTCATCCACAAAGGTGGTTAGCTATAGGTCTTGGATTTTAGTATGTAGGTCACAGGAGTAAATACCAAACAAAAATGGTCCCAGCACTGAGCATTGCAGGACACCAATGGTAACTTTAATTTTGTGTGACGCAGCACCTGCCAACTACACTGTGTGCATTTGATATTTTGACTAATTTCCTAGCCAACTTACCACATTGGGTCTATTTGTAATTTATATAGTTTATTAATTATGCTAGCATGAGGGAATGGCATCAAATGCTTTGGTCAAAAAGCTGTGTGTGCAGAGTAACCACTGTCAGTAGCTAGTGTTATCCTTTCAAAGAAGTTTTCAGGTTCCTTAGGCAGAATCTACCCTTTACAAAATCAAAATAGATGTGGATCTCGCCTGATAGGATTTTTAGTATCAGGGTTTTTATCAATTCTGTTTTTTGTTCCATGGCCTTTCAACTGATACGTGTCAGGCTGATGGGCCTAGAATTCCTCAGGTCACTAGTGGACCCAGCTCTGTGGAGTGGCACCATCAATGTTGCATGCTATACTCTGAAACTAAGCTTGTGGTGAGGCTCAGGTAAAATAGCTTATGAAGAGGCTGAACCAGGGCATGTTTAATGCTGCTTATTCTGGTATGTTATCTGGCCCCATGCAGGAAGTATTGTGGTTTTGGATAGCACTTTCATTGTATGTTCTTTAGTGATAATGGAGATTTTGAGAGATTATTTGCTAACAAACTGAGAATATCTACTGGGTTCAAGTAGGTTATGCCATTTAGTTTGAGTTCTTTGAATTAAAGAGTGTTGTTTCTTTGTTTTCTTAACATAACTAAACAAGGATTTGAAGATGTCCTTGGCTTCAGATGCTAACCTGAGTATGTGGGCTGCCTTAGTAGATCTAATAGTCTTTTTTATTCTTAATTAAATTCTTAATCTTTTCCTTGATTTCAGGGGTTTTAGATTCATTGTATATGCTCATTAGCTTTTACATTTATTGTAGATTTTATATGTCAGTGTGGACCACCAAAGTGATCTACTTTTAAATTTCTTATTATATTTGGATTTGGAGACTGCCAGTTCTACACATTTATTTATGTGAGTATAAAACCGCTTTGCAAATCTGTCTGCTGAGGCGACATCTGGAGGGATGTTGCTACAAGTGAATTTTGAGACTTCATTATAAAATTTGTGGAGATTTGTTTGCTTGAAGCCTTTGAATTCTGCTGTATTGGTTTCAGTGGGTTTGGATAGTGTGAGGGAAAAGGTTATTAGCTTATGATTATACTTAATATGAGAGGGAGTTACTTGCAGAGTTGTGCATAATGATGCTATATTTGTAAGCAGCAGATCTAGAATATTTTGCCCTGTAGTCGGGCAAGCAGCAATCTGATCCACAGTTTTATTTATTAGATCTAACAATGTCTGAGCATATGCTATAGTGGATGCTCATGTGCCCCAGCTGATTGACAGGTAGTTGAAGTCTCGCACAATAATACAGTTTTTATTAACAAGGAGTTCATCCAGGACATTTAGGAACCTGATGGGAACTTTTGGTGTCATGGAAAGTGCCCTGTAACAAGCAAAAAACTGATAGTTGATTCTATATAGTGTGATTTGGAGGTCAAGAAGTTCAATTTGTGGGTCTCTGGGAATCTATCTAAAGGTGAGATGATGTCTGACAAATATGGAAATGTCACCACAGCCATTGGGTCTGGAGGCATGGCAGCTGCTAAACGTAGGTCTAGAGGGGATGTTTTCTGGAAATGTAAATCAAGTTTTAGTGATTTTATAGGCTCCCCCTAGAATGGCACCAAATATTTAACTAATTGTTGAAGCCAATAAACTTTTCTTTCTACCTAGGCATCATTCATGGAGAAGGGAAGATTCTGCTAAGTATCAAGGCGTTGTCTGTGTTTGTGGCATGCATAGAGAGCTTAGACTTGTCTCTCTGCAGCTCCCTCAGGGTTTTTCACCCCAAATCATTCACTTCGACAATCACAAGTACCATGTTGTAGTTATGTTTGTCGGTGCAAGGGTCCTATGGGTCCTTGAGATGTCTGAGATCCTGGCACCTGAAAAACAACTCATTGTTACACCATCTTTGTTCAACCTAGTGAATGAGGAATCCATGTGTCTGACTATGGAGTTATGGATCACTAAAATATTTTTGTGGAGTGGTCTGGTGTAATGTAATTGAATATTTTGTTTCATGATCACTCATTGTTAAATGTGAGATATTATATGATGTGATATTAGATTTTGATTTTTGTTGAGATGTACTCCTTGTAGCTCTAGGGGTCTTATGTAAAGATTTATTTACAGTATTAGCATATGACATTATTTCATGCTTCAGGGTTGGGTGCATACTGTAAGGTATACCTGTAGGAGAGATAATACAGGGATATGGAGTTGGTCTGTATAGGACATGTTATTACACATTGGATTCTTTTAGTGAGAAACCTCTGTGGATGTTCTAGTTGTTGGATGTGCTTAGTTAGGTACATACCAAAGGGGGCATTGTACTCAATTATAGGTCTGATGAATGTTAAATACAGTGGAGCAATGACCTCCTTGGACCTAGATGCCATACCTTTGTTTATAAATTTGACAACATAGAATGGTTTCCTCACTGTTGTAGGCAGGTGATCATCAAAGGCTGGATTATTGTCTATGTATGTCCCCGAGTGCCAGACTACTGGGCTGACTCTTAGGGTTGTGCTGTCAATATAATACTTACTGGGGTGGATTACTTCCCAGAAGATACTATTATGCATTACTTGGCATTTCATTTTAAGCCATGGTTCTAACAGAAGTTATTCATTTGTTTCAGCCCATCCTGGAAAACAACAGTGGGGAGTTCTATGACTGTTCCTAATTTGCAATTGTCTGCACATTTTGAGCAGCTAGATACCAAGCAGGAATGGTCCCAAGACTGATCCCTGAGTAACTGTGCTTGTGATTGGTCTCTTTGTAGAGATGGACTCCCCAGTTCATCTTTGGTAGACTTTTTTTCCTCTGAGTTGTTTCTTTAGTTTAATGAGGCTGCTTTTAGCCTACTGGCGGATGCACCTTCTAATTTATACCATGATTTTCTTCCTTTTGTTATAAAGTATATTAATGTTGTGATTCCATTAAGGTGGCTTATTTTTTGAGTTAGTTCTGTACTTATTTCTGGTGGGTACAGCTGACTATTAACATAGTTATATATGATTGCTGTGAACAGTTCTGGCTAGGCAGCAGTTTTCTCAGGGTTTATAGGGGCCTGAAATTTTGCCAGGTTATCACTTAATAGTTGGAAGTTAGCCTTAGATTAGTTCCTGAACATTCCAGGGTTATCTGGGGTTCTGGATTTTATTTTTACTTTAAATAAGGCTGTTTTGTGGTCTGTCCTTACCAGAGAGGACATTACACTAGGGGGTGTGCAGCACTCTCCTATATTAGTGAGGACCATATAGGTTAATAGGTTCATACTAGGCTATCTGCCCTAGGGCATTTATAAGCCTAGCCAGAGTGTGTTTGGCTTTCGCCACCCATTTTAAATGAATTTTGCTATGCCCTTTTTCGAGGTTAGTATACTGTGCCTCTGTCTAACAGTGACACAAAAGTGATACCCGGGGTAAACATACAATCTCCCATCCACTCATTAAGATTCCTCTTTTTTTTTCAAAACATGTTTATTGTTTTAACATATAAGAGAAATGTCATAACAATTTTATACAAGTAATTAAAAATAGGTATTATTATAATATTCAACAAAACAACTAAAGTATTTACAAAGACATCCACTACAATCAGATCAATTAATTAAACTAAAATACCATGCTATTGAAATTAAAATTTTTTAAACAAATTTTGTAAATTATCCCATACAATAAAATAAGATGTTTTTCTATTTGTTCTAGTCCTAATTGTGTTTATTTCCATATGGCACACTATATTCATAACATTTTTAAATTCATTGAACGAAGGAGGTGTATCTGAAATCCAATTTCTAGTTATTATTTTCCTAGCCACTGCTAGAATAGACCATAACAAGGGAAGCTTAACCTTTTTAACACTTTGAGGTACAGGTGTGTTGAATAATATAAGAGATTTAGAAATAATGAAATTATCTGTAGAAAGAGCCTGCAAAAATTCATTAATTGACTTCCAGTATTATTTCAATTTTATACAGTCATAAAACATATGAGCCCAGTCAGCATTAATTTCTACATTACATCTCTTACATAGATTATCTTTATTATTTATTTTATTCATCATCAAAGGTGTATAAAAGATCTATGTAAAAATTTCCATGTATAAAGTCTCCAGACAATGGAAGACGTAGTTCTATAAGCAGATTCCAATATATATTGTTTATCTTGTTGATTTGGTGGGTCCCCATTAATAGAAGTGAAATAATTCCAGTATGAATCTACACTGTAAAAGTTTCTTGTCTGATAACTTTATGTATGTATGAAAGTTTACCTTTATCAGAAACTTTATGTTGTAAATTTAATATCAAGTAATCAATCAGTGTTGGAATAGATTCTTTAACAGTTATAGACATTAAATCTATTTTATTAATGAGATGTTGTCTAAAGGTCTGAACCTCTAACCAGCAAGTTTCTCTTAGATCAAATTCTTGTTTTAAGAAATCTAGATTTTTAACTTTATTATCAGATATCAACTGATACCAGTACTTTAGATCATTATCTATAGCTAAATGAGTTCCTTCAGAAGTAGATGACAAAAGCATACCCTGAGTATACATTATAGGAAATACAATAAAATTCCATTCCCTATACTTAGGGTGCATGAATATAAAGTTACGATAACTAATAATAATATTTAATGGGCAACAAACCATATGTTTAGGTGTAATAGGTGAAGTACAAAATTCCTTTAGTAACCATAACATGGAGTTATTTACAATCATATTTTTATGTGTTAAGGAGATTTTCATGAAGTGTATACTAATTAGCTCCCAATAATCTTTCCATTTTGTGACATATGACTGATCTATTAATAAAGTAATAACTTTTACAATAGAAGAGATAGTATATAAATTAAAGTCTGGAAAAGAAATACCCCCCTTGAGACCAGCTATTAGTATGTTTCTTTAATGCAATCCTAGGTCTATTAGGTGCCCATAAGAAATTTAACATTAGTGTGTTCAGTTTCTTGATAATTATTTTTGTAGGTGGAAGTATTATTGATTGTATTAAGTATAAAATCTTGGGGAATATTATCATTTTAATAATTGTAAGTCTCTCCTCCATAGTAAAAAACATATTATTCCAGGTATTAAAACAATTTTGTATATTAAGAAAACAGGTATTATAATTATTATATATAATAGATTTAATATCTTTAGATAGTATTATACCTAAATAAGTTATCTGACCTGAATTGGGTACATATTTAGTAAAATCACTAATGAGAATATTTTTCGTGTATATATAGGTAGTATTTTAGTTTTTTCTTCATTGAATATTAAACCAGAAATACTTTTAAAATTCATCATGTTATCAAATAGAGACAGTATAGAAGAATTAGATCCTGCTGATGTAATTAGAACATCATCTGCAAAAAGTTGAATTTTGGATGTTGTATTTTCATCTATTTCAAAACCCTCTATGTCAGTACTGTTTCTGATCGAATTAGCCCAAGGCTCCATTACTAAAGTGAATAATAGTGGAGAAAGTGGACATCCTTGTTTTGTACCTTTAAGAATGGGTATTTTTTGTGAAACATATGTTCCTACCTTAATATAAGCCAATGTTCCTTTGTATAAATGTTCAATTAGATTTGCAAATGCATCCGAGAAGTTTGTGCACTTCATTAAGGTAAACAGATAGTCCCAACTTACTGAATCAAATGCTGAACTTATATCAAGACTAATAAGTGTTAAATCTTTCTTTTTCCTATTTGCAAAATCTATTAATGTTAAAGTTCTTCTTATATTATCAAAAGTATTTCTATTTACAATGAAGCCTGTCTGATCTATATCTATAATGCCGGGAATGATTGTCTTCAATCTATCAGCAAAGATATTCATAAACATTTTATGATCAACATTAAGTAATGAGATGGGCCGATATGAAGAACATCTAGTTGGATCTTTATTAGGTTTTAAAATTGGCAAAATAAATGTATATTGCCAAGATGGGGGTTATTAACTCAGTTTGGGCCAAAATAAAACCTTATGTATTAATGAATATGTATTTTTAGAAAGGATTTTATATATCTCTGGTATAATACCATCATTACCCGGTGCTTTGTTTGATTTAAGCTTATTTATTTGTGTAATAACTTCTGTATATGAAATACTCTTGTCCACTAGTTTAATCTGTTGTTTATTAAGCTTTTTATTCATATTTGTGGTTATAAACTCCTTTATTTTATCTTTAGGTTCCATGTTAATATTATTATGGTTAATTTTGTGAAAGTGATTTCTAAATTCATCTAGTATTTCTGATATACTAGAAACATTCTTCTTTTTCCTTAGAGAAAAGATTTCTTTGATATGGTTTTGTTTATTCAACCTTTTTGTTTTATTTTTAAGTCTATGTAAGTATTTGGGGCTTATTGAATAAGACAAAAACTTGTATTTCTCTAAAGTTATTTTAACTTTATGAGTTAAAATTTCTTTGTTTTTCTCATTTAGTTTGTTTATTTCTTCAATAACTTTCTTGTCCATAATATTTTCTTTATTATTATGTTTATAAGAGTCTAATTTACTTTGAATATCTAACAATTCCTTATCCCAAGATTTCCTTTTATTATTATACCATCTGATACTTTGTCCATATAGATATGATTTTAAGGCATCCCAAACATAAACAATGGAGACTTCAGGAGTGTTATTTATGTCTAAAAATGTTTTACTTCTGAAAGTATATATTCTTTATAGTCTTTTAGTTGAGTTAAGTATGCTGGTATCCTTTTGATCTGAACATTATGAGTATTTTTTATCATGAATTCAAAAACAATTGAATTATGATCAGATATAGGACATGAAATGATTTTGGAATTAATTAAATCTGTTACCATCTGGTTAGAAATAAAGACCCTATCTATTTTTGAATAAGTTTTGTATCTGTTAGAAAAAAGGTGTATGGTAATGATTTTGAATCTATCTGATTATTAATATCATTCAAATGATAAGAATTAGCAAAATCCTTTAAATGTTTTGCATTAGATGTAATTCTTCTCTTTCCTATAGTGGTAGTATCACTTTCATGTAGTATACAGTTAAAGTCACCAGCTAAAATAATATCTCCTATAGAGAATGATATGATCTTATCAAGATGATGTTTCACTGTATTAATACCAATTCCAGGTATCCAATATACATTAATTAAAGTGTAAGTCTTCCCATTAATTTGTATTGTAACCATACAAAACATTCCTTTGTCATCCTGATAAGACTTAATGATTTTAGGAATGGGCATACTTTTATTCCATAAAATAGCCACTCCTCTTTTTTCTGAGTGTGCTCTGAACTAACCAATACTGTATATTTGTTTGTGGCTAGTTTATCAATATCTTTTTTCAAGAGATGGGTTTCTTGTAGGAAGACTAAGTTGGCCTTATGTAAATTAATGTATCTTATTAGGCTTGCCCTTTTACATGGATTATTCAATCCATTAATGTTTAAAGAAATTCCTTTTAAAGATGTCATTTGGCATTTTTAAAACTTAAGAATCTTATGATCAAAATAACAAATAACAAGATAAGTAATGTTACATCTCCTCCTTTAGGTGTACCTTTAAATATAGCTGTATTTATTGAATCTCTAATGGGATTTCGTATAGGATTCAATTTTGTTTGTAGTGACAATGAATGTACAAAATATATTGTGGATGTCAAAACTATATACAAATAACAATGAACAAGTGAAAATAATGTAAGGATTAAACCTTGCATCCAGCCTGGAGTTGTAAACTCCAACTTAGAGTAGTATTTACCACTCAAGTTAACCCCTACCCTAAGCAGCAGTATGTCAGCTACCACCTTATCAATTTAATACTAGTTATATTTAACTGAAGTTAACAGTTTTCAATTCAATTATCTAGCAAGACAAGACTACACATTTGGTAAAACAGCATCATATAAACTAAAATAAACCTTTTTTTTTTTTTTTTTAAAAACTGTTCATACTACTATATACATCCATGTAATATAAAACACTTGTATTCAAATAGCATTCAAATAATCTTGATGTTAGAAATCAAGAGGAGAGAAAAATAAGTTCTAACATTCATTTAAATCAAAAACTTTGGCTAATATGATTCAGACATTACATATATTAGGATGCATCTATTTTCTGTCATGTAAATACACTCTTGAAAAGAGTCAATGAGGGACTCTGCCTAACCTGGACTGGGATTTTATTCCAGAGTGAAGGGAGCCTCTGGGTTATGAATCTGTCCCTCCAGCATGTCCTATATATTTCAGTGCTGAGGTTCAAGTCTCTCAAGCGCATAACTCAATGGGATTTGGATTTTCTGAGGTGCAGCATGTCCATTAATTCTGGGTTGGACATGGCTTTATAATCAGGCACAGATCGCCTCTGAGCAGGCAGTATGCCACTGAGTAGAGCTGGAGTTTCTTTAACCAGGCAGCATACGGCATCTGTTTGAGCCCTTTGATCCTCTTGGTGAGGTACTTTTGGGGTCTTTCCAGTTGCTGCAGGTGTCTGGTAAGGTACATCCCAAAAGGGGCATTGTACTCAATTATGGGCCTGATGAGGGATGAGTAAAGAGGCACGGTGACCTCCCCTGATCTAGATGTGAATCCCTTCATGATTAGGTGGGCAATATAAAATGTTTTTCTAACCACTTTGGCCACGTGGTTTTCAAATGAGAGATTGCTATCAACTTGGGTCCCCAGGTCCCTAATTACTTCTTACGTACTTAATGGATTACCACCTATGTGGTAATTTGTGGGCACTTTGTTTTTGCCAAAGGAGATGACTATACACTTTTTGGCATTTAGCTTGAGGCCATGGCTCTGGCACCAGTTGTCTGTTTCTATGAGGCCCTTTTGTAGGATGCTTGTGTCGGCTGGAGAGTCGATTATGGCACCTAGTTTGCAGTCATCTGTGAACTTGGTCAGCCACAGTCCTTCCGTGTTGGCATGTACCTCCGAGAAATATATACCGAACAAGAGAGGTCCCAGGACTGAGCCTTTTGTGACGCCACTTGTAACTGGTTTGGAGTCTGACATGGCTCCAGCAATTCTAACCATGTGGGTTCTGTCCTTGAGCCAGTTTGCAACCCATCTAGTGAATGATTTCCTCATATCCAGTATGTTTGTGCCCCTGGTCAATGCATTGACAATCTGGTCCAAGGAGTTTGTGTTTAAAAATCCAGGAATCTCTGTGCCTGCACATTTGGTGTCATATATGATTCCCAGTTAATAATGGGGTAATTAAATTCAACCATGACTATAGTATTTGGTTGGATGGTGAGTCTTTCCAGTAAGCATAAATACATGTTATGGGATTCATGGGCCATAGAGGGGGACATATAGCTTGCAAGCAAGTGGTATAGGATTTGGCCAATGGTGATTTGAATAAGGAGAAGCTAAAGTGCATCATCATGTTTGACCAGCCTTGAGGTATATTTATTTTAGTATAAACACTGAGACACATCCACCTTTAATCCCTGTCTGGTTAATAGCTGGTCTAAATGTTTGGAAGGCATTATAGCCTTCCACTGTTGGTGTGCTCTTCACAGCTTTAAACCATGTCTCAGAGACTACATAGATGTCAGCATTCTCAAGAGTGAGGAGAGCTTGTAGGGAGTGGAGTTTTTTTGTTTAGAATCTTAGCATCGAGCAGTAACACCTTAAGATTTTCTTGATTTTGATTTGCTATGTCAGAAGTACTTTCAGTTTGGAATTACCTGAAAAAGGCACCATGGGGGAGGATGATGTTATAGCTAATATTCAAATGCCAAGAGAGGAGAGGTGCAAACCATCCCTGGTAAAGCAGAGTGGTCTGTTTACCATCTTGTTCCATGCTGGTAAATATTGCACCCCCATAGAATGATACCAGGAACTAAGCCAGTTATTAAAGTCAGTCATCTTATGTTCATGTTGTGGCATTATCCTTGGATAAGGTAAAAGGCTGCTTAATGTTAGGCTCATACTAGCCTAAGATATATATGCCAAGGGTTCCATAATGTTTCTCTCCATATATTCTAGGGAGGTACATCTCAGGTCATTTATACCCACATGAACTATGACTGAGTTATACTGATACTTGTGGTCCAATGACCTGAGTGCATACATAATGTGGCAGATCATGGCCCCTAATAACCAACTGACTGTGACTTTATTATTATTCGGCCTGGTCAGAAGGATAGCAGTATGTTTCTCCAATGATCAGAATGTTGGGTTGTGTGGTGGCTTGTTTTATGGGCTTAGAAGTAGAGGCTCCATGAGATGTGACTGTATGTGTTGATATGGTTGTTGTTTTGAAAGAGTGCATACAGGGCTACTGAGGGTATTTGTTATGTGCACTTCATCTTGGAGGTGCTTGGGGATTAGGAAGGTTACATTTAAGTGCCTCAGCATATGTCATCTATAGGCCTGCTTTGTGCTGTGTGTGATGGGAGCAGCATGTGTTCCACTGACAACTTGATTGACATCGGGAGTGCTTTATGTGAGAATTTTGCCTCCAATGACATTGTGCAAATACATTTTTCACATACCTTAACAGTTTGTTTGAGAATTAGCTGGTTGTCAGTACACATGAGACAATTTCCACATTGCCTCAGGATGCCCATATCTACCCAGCTGGTAACCAAGATAGTGGGAAAGTTCATATCCATGGCAACAGGCCCTTTTTATTGATTAGACAGTTGTGGTAAGAATATAAAGTAATGTCAGGAGTATATATTTTGCAACAGTGTTTGCCACTGCAAACTAGTTGCCCTGTGTGCAACTAGGTATTGGACAAATTTCAAGGATGTTTTTAGAGGTCATCTCAAGATGCCTGCATCTGTATAGGGCACTGCTAAACACTTGAGGGGAAACTACTAAAGTAGACCCTGATGATTTATGGATAAAATATTTAGGAATATATTCTGGCGTTAAGGTTAGACAGTGGCTAATCAAGTAGTATTTACTGAAAAGAACGAATTAGCTTTGTCAAGAATGATGAAAAGAGGGTATTTGTCTAATTGGCTACTGCCTGGTTGCTATTAGTGCTGGTCTCACCAGAGCTTCATGCTGCTGATATACAATACCGCTTTGCTTCTTCTATTACCAGATGCAAAACAGTAGCACCATTTGCAAGATGAGAAGCAGGCCACAGGCTCTTTGGTGAGCAACAGTCTTGCTCCACATGATACAGGGGTCTGTAGGCTTGTTGTAGCCTTTTCCTGGTAAATGCCTTGAATAGTAACCAAACCTATCAGGAAGGTGCCACACAGACACTCACTACCCAATCAGAGACAGTCATGAATCAATGCCTTCTGCTCCTTCTCTTACCAGCAGCAAAATATAAACACAAATTCCAAGCTGGCACCTATGAAGCAGTTATTAGGCTTTCTGGTGATCAGCAGTCTCCAGAAAATAATGTCCTTATGCTACTTCTGTCACCAGAAGCAAAACAGAAGCACTAATCCCAAGATGACTACTGAGAGGCAGAATTTGGATTCTCCAATAATTAGTGGTTTTGGACTAGATATTCTGGATTTTAAAGGTAAGATGGATAAAATGAGTTACTATTCTAAGAGTTGCAGTGACCATTAATCAGTTGGATATGAAAGAGAGGGTAACTGAAGCTTTAGGAATCTAAAGGGAGAGCCACTAATTTTAAAAGAGCAGGATAGATTGGAAGGGGGTGGGCACTTAGCATTCTGGCTCTATGGAATATAGTGGGATTGCCAATAAATTTAAAGAAATGGGAAGTGACTTCACAAAATGATAATTTTGTGCTTACTGACAATAGCCAACGGAAGAGTAGAAGGAAGGGAATATGTGATCAAATTAACATAAGGAGTGGGCAACTAGTGAGACTGTTGTGTTTAAGATCAGAATATCAACAGGGTAGGAGGGTGGGCAAAACATTTAATTTCTGTGTGACTCACAACAGACACAGCTCTGGTCACTTTCCTAGTTTAAATATGTAATTGAAAGCCAGATATAACTAAAATACAGTGTAAGGAAATGGGTCCATATGACTACATCGACAAGTTATAACATCGACATTCAGTACACCGACACGAAATCACCGACAGATTAAATAACCGAAATCCCACTTCACCGACATTCACAAGTTTGACAACAAAGCAGTCAGGTAGGTGAAGTGTGCGTTAGTGTCGGAGCTTGGGCTAGGGGTGGGTAAGTGAGTTATGGTTAGGGTGCAGGTAGGTGAAGTGTGCGTTAGTGTCGGAGCTTGGGCTAGGGGTGGGTAAGTGAGTTAGGGTTAGGGTGCAGGTAGGTGAAGTGTGCGTTAGTGTCGGAGCTTGGGCTAGGGGTGGGTAAGTGAGTTAGGGTTAGGGTGCAGGTAGGTGAAGTGTGCGTTAGTGTCGAAGCTTGGGCTAGGGGTGGGTAAGTGAGTTAGGGTTAGGGTGCAGGTAGGTGAAGTGTGCGTTAGTGTCGAAGCTTGGGCTAGGGGTGGGTAAGTGAGTTAGGGTTAGGGTGCAGGTAGGTGAAGTGTGCGCTAGTGTCGGAGCTTGGGCTAGGGGTGGGTAAGTGAGTTAGGGTTAGGGTGCAGGTAGGTGAAGTGTGCGATAGTGTCGGACCTTAGGGTTAGGGTTTGGGTCAGGGCTAGTGTGTATGCTATGTAGTGTAGTGTGTTGAAGTAGACCCGGTTTAGTACGTGTAGGAGTTTTGTGCAGTGGTTAGGGGCATTTACTTAGTGACTGCTTCGTTGTCGAACTTGTGAATGTCGGTGAATTGGGATTTCGGTTATTTAATCTGTCGGTGATTTCGTGTTGGTGTACTGACTGTCGATGTTATGACTTGTCGATGTAGTCATATGGATCCAAGGAAATATACCACAATATAAAATCGAAGAAGGCAATGAAGCAATACAGATTACAAAAAAAGCAAAAACAAACTAACCTTTCCCTCACAGCAGTCTGTGGAAGAGTCTGAGTGAGTTTTTTTAAGTAAAACCTTGAAATGCTTTAGTTTACCCCTTAAATAGAAGGTCTAGTTCCTAGCACCTCCCTCAGTTCACAGCTAATTAACCTTAATTGACCTGTTTGAATTTCTTTTTTTTTTACTTAAATTGTTTTTATTTATTTTGTAAATCATTTAATCATGCATGAAAAACAGTATAGATATATGTTTTGATTACATTTGTAAAATAGTATCTAATTTTTTACAATGTAAATATATAACCATAACATGTAGAAACCTAATTATAACTAAGTTAGTAACAATATACCTTCAAAATTCATAAAGAAAAAAAAAGAAATAAAAACTATTGACAATGGTGCCTATACATAAGTAATACATTCGATATTATCATAAAAAGTTTCCTCTTAATGTAGGTTTATATCATTCTTCTCCAATGTTTCTATTACAGTCTGCCCGTTGTTGTAGTAAGAAGTAATTCTGTTGGTCCTATTCTTTAATGTGGTAATTTCCATTTATCCAACTGTCAAGGCAAGTTTTTTGAATTCTTTGAATGATGGAGGTGTAGCAGATTTCCAATTGATCGTGATGATTTTACGTGCTAATGCAAGTAAAGTCCAAAGTATTGATGATTTTTTTTTTGGAACACATTTGGGTATTGGGGAGTTAAATAAAACCAGTGATTTAGTTATATGAAAATTATCATTGAATACAATCTGGAAAAATTAATCAATTTTGCTCCAATAATCTTTAAGACATGCACAATTATAGAAAGCATGTTGCCAGTCTGCCGTTAATTTTATTCCACATCTCCAACATTTTTCTTAATTTGCAAATATTAAAGCTAACTTGTGTGGTGTAAAAAAAAACTCCTATGCAAAAATCTCCAAGTAAATAAATGCCATCGAAGTGACAAAGTAGTATAATTTGAAGATTTAAGTATAGATTATTTTTCTTCTTGTGTTGGCAGATGGCCATTTATTGATGCAAAATAATCCCAATATGACTTTTTATTATATATTTTAGTTTTTAACAATTTTATAAATATTTGATAGATATTCGCTACCATGAAAGGGTTGATTAATAATAATTAACAGGACTTCTATTAATTTAGGTCTAGTCTGTCTTATAGACAATTGCATTAATTCTATTTTATTTATAATGTATTGTCTTAAAGATTGTAGATAACCACATATTTTATCTATATTAAATTTATTATTTGATTGACAGATAGAATCTTATACCTATCTAACCATTGATCCCAAAATAAAAGTTCTGCTTGTTTTAATATATTCATTCTGTGTATTTGCATTGTCTCTAGATTACTGGATGTAAATGCTATTGGAAGTAAAGAAAATATCCAAGAATTAATGTTAGGCTCTTTATTAATGTTTTAAAGTTCATTATTGTTAGTTTTATATAGTTGGATGGAATTGTAATTGTTTTGCTATCTAATATGTAATCCTTGAGCATTCAATATAATGGATTGTATAATATACTGCAGATAAATGTTCCTGTACTTGATTTTGTACAGTTTCTAGCCAAATCTGTTCTTGTAATTGCTTCCATAAAAATGCATAAGAGGACTTTAACCGTAGTGTTACGGTTTTAATTATGGAGGAAAGCATGTAAATCTCTATATCAGGTAAAAGTATTCCCCCTTCTTCCCAATTCATTTAGTGATTGTTTCATGATATTCTAGGTTTGTTTGGATACCATAAAAATATAAAATAATTTTATTATATTTCTGTATAAACTGGGAGAGGGAGAGAAATAACTTGTATTAGATATAACATTTTTGGAAAAATTTTTGATTTGATCAGATATAATCTATTTTCCATTGTAAATATCTATTTGTTCCAATTATCTATCATTAATTGTATTTTATCTAATATTGAATTATAATTAAATAAGATTATATCCTGTAAGTCATCTGATAAGTAAACACCCAAATATTGTAGTCTTCCATCTGCTACAACATATCTAGGGAACATTTTATTTATATGCTGCTTTTTTCTATTTGTAGGTAAAATTGTTGTTTTATTTTTATTAAACTGTAGGCCAGAAATGTTTTGGAATATAAATATTGAATTAAATAAAGCTTGTGGATAATTATTAGACTCAGCTAATGTCAAAAGTATGTCATCTGCAAACATTTGGAGTTTTAAACTTAGTGTTTTAGTTATTTCTATATTTTTAATTTTAGGGTTTAATCTGATACTATTTGCAAAGAGTTCTATCAAAAGTACAAATAAGAGAGGTGATAAGGGGCAACCTTGCTTAGTTCTTTTCATGATATTGACAGGTCCTGATCTATGAGATTCTAATTTGACATAAGCTCAGGTATTTTCATATAGAGATTTTATGAGGTTTAAAATCCCATTAGGAATTTATATTCCTCAAGTACCAAGGATTAGTAATTCCAGTTAACAGAGTCAAAGGTGCTGTCTATATCTAGTGAAATTATAGTCGTATCTAGGTCTCGGATTTTATTGTGCTCAATTGTTATTATTCTTTTAATATTGTCATAAGTATTTCTTCCTTTTAGAAACCCAGTTTGATCTTCATGTATTAATATGAGGAGGATGTGTTTAATTCTGTTTGCAAACATTGCCATAAACATTTTATATTCTATGTTTAGTAATGTTATGAGTCTATATGATTTAAAAAATCTTTCATCTTTTTCTGGTTTTATTATTGAGGATATTAATGAACATTTCCATGATGGGGGTATGATTATGTCTTCTTTGACTGTAGTGTATACTTTTAAAAGTAAAGATAAGGATTGTCTTGACATTAATTTATACATTTCTGGTAATATATTATCTGGTCCTGGAGCTTTATTTGTTTTAAGTTTGTTAATTTGTGATTTTAATTCTGCCATTCTAATTGGTTTATTAATATTTTCTATTTGTTCTTGTGTTAATCTAGTATGAATGTTTTTATTAAGGATTTTTTATAATCTTTTTGTCTGGAGAGATTAGAGTATTTGTAATATTAAGCATATTATAATGTGATCTAAAAGCTTCTAGTGTATTCAAGTCAGTAACTTTTTTCTTAGCTTTAGGATTATAGATTTATTTTATTTGCTTAGATTTAATGATTTTTTTAGTTCTGTTTGCTAATTGTCTTTGCTTATCAGGATTCATGGAATATGAGTTTAATTTAATCTTTTCTAAATTAATCATAGTTTTATGGTAAAGTATTTTGGTATATTTATTATTAATTTGAACCAATTCTGATATTAAATCATTATTTCTTTTTTGTTTTTCTAATTTGATTTTATCCACTTTGTTTTGTAATTCTATCATATCCTTATTCCATTTTTTTCTTTTATGGATATACCATGATAGTATCTTACCAAATATATATATATATATATATATATATATATATATATATATATATAAGTTCATAGATTAGTACTAGGCTAACTGCCCTTGTGGGCCATTTCACACCTAGCTAATTACCCCATGTGAGAATCAAACCTTGCACTATATACATATATATATATATATATATATATATATATATATATATATATATATGCTTTTAAAGAATCCCACATGTAAATTTCTAAGATATCTTTAGTTGTATTTATTTCTAGAAATGTATTTATTTCTTTTATATAGAATTCTTTAAGGTCTGTTAGTTTTGTTATATATGCTGGTATTTTAGAAATGGGTATTGATTGTATGGGATCAAGTTCTAATTCAAATATTAATGCATTCTGGTCTGATATGGGACAGGTTATAACTTTAAATTCTTCTAATTTTGTTATTAAATCATTTGATATGTATATGCTGTCTATTCTAGAGTTAGTTTTATGTCTATGTGAGTAAAAGGTAAAAAATAATGAGTTTGGATCTGCAAATGTATTAATATCTTTAACAATTGCTGAATCTATGAACTATTTTAGAGCTCTTGAAACAGATGATTTTTTTTCTTTTTACAATGTATCTGCATCTTGTTCATCCATAATGCAATTAAAATCTCCAGCCAGTATTAGGCTACCTTTTGTATGGTGTATTATTTCCTCTAGATGCTGGTTGACTGTATTTATTCCAACTCCCGGGATCCAGTATATACTTACCAATGTATACATTTTCCTATTTATTTCAACTGATACCAAACAGAGCGTTCCTGAGGAATCCTGATAGATATGTATTATTTTAGGAGCAATCAAATAATTTTTCAATAATATAGCTACTCCTCTTATTTTCTGTTTAGTATGAGAGATTGCCAATAAAGTATAATTATTAGAATTTAATTTGACCTTTTTCTCTTCTAAAAGATGTGTTTCTTGAAGAAATACCAAGTGTGGATTATGTAAATGTATATATTTGAATAAACTTTTTCTTTTAATATTGTTATTTATACCACTGGCATTACTCGACAAAACACTTCATATTTTAATATGGGTCTTGGGTTATATAAATGTATACTTGCATGCCTTTTGAACATTTGAACATATTATTGTTGAAAATTTTGCTTTATAATATATACTGCTAGTTTATGCAACTTTTCAAGAGGCACCAATATTCCAAGTTACATAGCAATCTTACAACTAACTATTTTAAATATACATCCTACAATCAAAAACATGAGGTATAATACCTCTTGCCTGAATAGTTTAACTACCCAGGCAGTCTCTCTAACTAACATATCTATATACTTCTAATAGCTCCTTACCTAATTACTTCAGTGATATTTTGTAATTATTATAGGTATTTTAAAATCAGCATGTCTCAAAATGTAAAGAGCTTTGTAATAATTAGTAATCCCTGTTACAAACACTTTAAAGTTTGAGTTAATTTACATAATGCAATGCATATTCAGTAGGGTTCATATCTTTTTAAAACATAACATTCATAAAATTAATATACAAAAAGAGTATATGTTTCAAAACAGATACATATAAACTGATAGACCAATCAATTTCAGGTTCATATTAAAGATCTAAAAGATCAGTAGTTGTTACACCTTGTATTCTGGTTTATCCTTTTAGATTCATTTATGATCAAGCATAACCTTTTTCAGAGTCTATTCATATACTTATTATACTTATATACATTCAAGATGAGATGCTAAGTTACTATTTGGTCATATTAAAACATTTTCCATTTAGTATTTCAGTCTTTATTCCAAATACATATCAAATTCAGTGTGTTTCGTGCTTCTTTAAGCGCTAATATTTGAATGTGTGCCCATTAAATTCCTTTTTTGCCCTTTTTAAGTCATTAGTTTCTATACCATTTTTCAAAAATTGATAACTGAGATGGTTTTCCATTTTATATATATATATATATATATATATATATATATATATATATATATACATACATACGTACACACACACACACACACACACACACACACACACACACACACACATTTTATTTTTTGTGTGCGTGTTCTGGGATATATTAGCATGCTTTTGATACTTAAAATGTATGTACATCTTGGTACTTGATGTAAATATCTTCATGTTACTATATTATTAATGTTTGCCTCATGACAAGTTAGTTATAATCAAAGAATCAATTGCTTATATTCCTAGTGTAATATATTTGTGTATGCATTCCAGTGTGCGTGTGTCCGTGTTTGTGTGTGTGTGTGTGTGTGTGTGTGCGTGTGTGTGCATCTGTGCCTACCCGCATGCATATATATGTGTGTGTGTGTGTGTGTGTGTGTGTGTGTGTGTGTGTGTGTGTGTGTGTGTGTGTGTGTGTAGATGTGCACCTATTTACATGCATAAGTGTGTAAGTGGCCAACTTCCAGGTTGTTTAAAATCATATAAAGTTTAGCTGTAATATAATAGTGTAAACACTACACTTATTGTGGCTACAAACATTATATATAATTTTTCATAAACTTATCTGTTTATATTTGAAGCAGGTTTTCTGCTTTCTTTTATTTTAAATTAAGTTTTTATATGTGCCAGATCTTTTAACTGCAGTCTGCTTTACTTTATCTGCATCTCTGCATGCTGTAAATATTGCTGTGAACATTTGCAAGTGTTCTTTATAGTTTGTAGTGGTAATGCAAGTACTTAATTTCATTATATATATTTACTTATGTTTTATATAAGTTTAATTTTTGTTTAAACATTTCAAACCATTTTATCATGGCATTTTTCATAAATGCACTTTGACTTTAACCCTGTGTGCAGTTAAAGTTCATTATGGCTTCTACTTATTTAATCAGTACTGCTTCATTGTATGTGCTTTATTTATATTTATCATGGTACTTGGGGCTTTATTTCTTATTTTGAAGTTTTGTGTCGCATTATTTTATCTATTACTAAATGCTCTCTTTGACCTCGACCATGCGAGTTGTCAAAAAGTGCCGGAAGCCATCAAACAAGTTTATGGTGATTTTATTGACAGGATATTAGCACTACTTTGCAGGGAATGTCAAGCTCGGTTCACAAGCATGGTGGGAAGCATGTAATTTTAAAAGTTAACAAACTAAGAGGCATGACTCATGCTGACATGTTATTTCAAATGTTATTGCTTATATCTACAAGAAATGAAGTCAGTTAACTTTTTTTTTTTTTTTTACTTTTCACAGGCTAAAAAGCACCCGGAGGCCAAACAACAACTCATATCTTCTTCTATTTATACAATACACAAAACATATTAAGAAATTCTTAATATAAACGCCTATATCATATTATTCTCTAATCATTCTTGTAAAGCAAGTAAATCTATATTTTTTAACATCATAGTTTCATCAGTTTATCAGTTTTAAGCCCAAGATAAAGAAATGTGTTGTACTCAGCAAACCCAGTAAGCATTCTAGCCACACTATAAAGCTCCCTTTCTCATTTATAAATGTGCATTGCTTTCACCTGTAAATAGATTTACGATTCTTTTAATGTCTAACATTTAATATGTTCATTTTAGCATAAGTGTTTCATTTGTATTATATGTTAAGGTTATGCTATATAGTTTTCATGTTAGTTTTAATAAAATAAGATAATAAGTGAAAAAGGTACTTGTTTTAATAGATGACTTTCATACTAGAAAGCTTAGTTGTAACACTTTAGCTTGCTGTCTAAGCTTTCTAAAGTAAATGTACCTTATATGTTCATTTGTTCTTCATTTTTGTTTTTATTCTACAGTTTTCCAACTGATTTTTCAGCAATTTTTTTGTGGTACTATTAGTCCATTCCATTGCATCCACTTATGTAAAGACATTATTGTTAGATAAGTATTTTGTTGCTAGTTCCAGAGATTCAAATATTTTTATACTCTCTGGAAGAAAAACTTTCAGTCTTGCTGGAAATAATTGATGTGTCTTCAGTTGCTTCTTCTTTAAGGCTTTTATTAAAGGTAGGAATTCTCTCCTTTTGGAAACTACAGTTGTAGAATAGTCATTGTCAAAGCTGATTAAAGCATCTTGGAATTTAATAGGTGAATTAGCCCAGGCATTTCTTAATATTAGCTCTTTATCTTGAGTAGAAAACAGTTTTAGTTATAGATCTCAGTTTGTTTTTGGATGTAGATGTTTTTTCCATTGTTATTAATGATCTATGAGCATGGTCAATACCATAAGAGAGTGCTTCAGGCAATTTCAGTATATCAGAAATCCAGGATGTGAGAAATTAATTAAATTGTCTCCTTCACTTTTCTCTGGTAGTCCATATATCTGAATGTTGTTCCTCCATGTTCTGTTTTCTAGGTCATCTAATTTCTCCAGTAAATAGGTGTTTTGTTTTAATAAGTACTCTGGTATTTTTCTTCTGTAAGTCATAAGTCCATGTCATTGAATGAATGTTTCATATCTGATATCTGTCCTTTTTGTTGTAAAATTATTTCTTGTAATTGTTCAAGTTGTTGTGAACATTTATCTTTGAAAGTATCCAGTTTGTTATCAGTCTTATCAATTTTTAGTGATAAGTCCTGAATGTTGGATAACACTGAGTGCAGTTCCTTTTTGAGGGTTGTATCCTGTGAAGAGTTCTTCAGATAGCTCATTCTGAAATGCTGATAGTGGTTGTTTTCTGCTGTTTAATTTGACAGGAATTTTTTGGATTATGTTGATAAAAGTTCTTCAGTTTATTCTCCAAGGTGTTATAAGTTGATTGATATTAAATAATCCTAAACGTTTTTCTTAATTCTTAAAATTCCTGTCAGAAATGGTATTAAGGCAAGAGAGCTGTGAGATTTTGCTGCTACCAGTTCACCATCTTAGCCATGCCCCTGTTTGAATTTCTGTGTGATTCCCAAAAGACACAGCTCTGGTCTCTTTCCTAGTTTAAATATGCATTTTAATGGATAGAGATAAGGAGTTCCAGGCCTTAACAACATGGTAAGAGTGTAGAAAATGCCCAGCAGATATTGTAGGTTTGTGGATAGACAGGAGTGTTTGGTCACTGGATTGTAATGACTGACTAGGAACATAGTTGGGTTTAGTTCAAAATAAAACAACTAAACTATAAAGCAAAAATGTATTCAACCAAAGAAAGCATTTATGTCACAGCAAATTATATAAAGCCTTTAGTTCATTAAATGTTAAACTATAAAACCTTTGTTCAGGCGTTTTACTTAGAAGAATCCTTAAATAATTTTCAGTCACTTTTAAAAAAAGCGTGATGAATTTTGTGACAAAAAAGATTCCAGTTCTGGTCTATGTGAGAAAGTTAAATTTAAATGTCTGTTCTTTGGACAAAAGGTGAGTACAA
The DNA here is from genome assembly GCF_019279795.1 of Protopterus annectens. NCBI lineage: Eukaryota > Metazoa > Chordata > Ceratodontiformes > Protopteridae > Protopterus > Protopterus annectens. The sequence continues at coordinate 73,149,495 of NC_056734.1, forward strand.
CACAATTTAGTAGACCTAGGGTTTATAATGCTCCACTTAGACCAGAACTGGAAGCTTTTTTAAAAGTGTCTATAAATGATTTAAGGGTTCTTCTAATTAAAAAGTCTGAACAGAGGTTGTATAATTTGATGAGAATGAAAGGCTTTATATGATTTACAAAATAATGAAGAAATAATAGAGACCAAAGTTGATAAGGGTAATTCTATTGTAGTTTTGAATATTGATTATTACAAACAAAAGATATTGGAAATATTAAATGATTGAAGTTATTGGATGTGTTAAATGATTGACGTTATTATATTAAAACTAATTTGCATGAAATAACCAATGCTTATAAGTTAATTGACTCACGTATAGAAAAATGGTATGTAAATGGTTTAACTGACACAAGATTGGTAAATTATTTTAAAGTGAAAAATCTGAAAATCAGTTGTATTTTTGGTCTGCCTAAGATGCATGCAGATTTAGATAATCCTTTACTTAGACTGATTGTGGCTAGGGAAGGAAGTAAAACAGAGGCCATGGCTATTTTTGCAGATACAATGCTGGAATAAATTGTTAATAAGAATGCTTCCTATATAAAATATTTGTTTGACTTTATTAGACAACTGAATAACCATAAAGGAACAGATTTTGATTTTTTGGTCATATTGATATAAAGTCTTTGTATACAATAATTCCAAATGATATAGATTGACAGACAGTTTGTGAAATGCTGCATGTATGCAATATTTTTTCAAATCAAAAATTATATTGGTAATGGATATTTAGATATTATTTTGTCATATAATTATTTGCAATGTGATATGATTTTTTTTCATCAAGTTAATAGGGAGACCATGGGGAATGCAACTGCTCTGTGCTATGCTCATACTTTCATGGCTGGCTATAAAGAAGAACATTTTTAATCTGATTATTTGTGGTAATATTGTTTTATAGACATTTTATAGATAATATTTTTTATCTAAAGGAAATAAACTAAGTTTAAATAATTGTTTAATTATGTTAATAATTTCAATAGTTAATTAAGTTTTACTTACAAGTATGACAAAATGACTATTAATTTTTTAGATGCTATTTATTTAGTGCAAGGTAAATTATTGTTGAGAATTTATAAAAAGGAATTTGGAAGTAATGCTTTCTTGAACTTCAATAGAATGCATCCAACTAGGATGAAAGAAAATATAATCAAGAGTCAGTGTGGGTCAGAAGGTTAACAGATGAAGATGTATTTTTTGATACAGAGCAAAATTTTAATGAATAGGTTTAAGAATAGTGTGTATGTGTGTGTGTGTGGGGTACCCAGAGCATCATATAAAAAAAAAACTATGAGATCATCAGAAGTAAGTGGGTTAATGAATATAAACTCTGCAGATATGCAGAAAATAAACAGCTCAAGAAAAAAAAACAAGAAGATTTTAGTTTGGCCATGTCTATGAGCAATTTTATAGGTGCAATTAGTATTACAAAATAGTGAAGAAAACTTGTAAAATTTTATTGAGTTTTCTGGCTACTACTGACAAAATAGGTAAAGAACCATTGTTTATAAATAAGAAGGGAAATAATCTAAAAAGTATTTTTCAGAGAAGGTTGAATTTTTTGAATAATACAAACAATTGTGCCCCAGTTTGTTAAAGGGGCATGTTCAAGTGTTATGCATATAATTTTTATAGGTTTTTAGATGTAGAAAATAATATTTTAGTTATTAAAGGGACTATAGTTGAAATTCCATTTTTACATGCAAATCAAAGTTTATTGTTTATTTGGTTAGCTGCATTGGGTGTCAATCATTGTATGCGGGTAGAACAGCTCATGAACAGCATAGTAGAATTTATGACCATTTATATGCTCTACAGACTAAAGATTTTATGAATGCTTTCACTAACCACAGTAATGAATGTAAATTTAAACCAAGTTATTTGTTTTCTGTTATTGATTATGTGAATGATTTTAACTCTAGTTTTGATGCTGAAGATGAGTTAGACTGGAAGGAATATTGTTGGCAACTAAGGTTAGATGCTTGTAATAGTTCAGGCCTTAATGATAAAGAAAACTTCAATGCTTATTTAAAAAGGAGACAACTTAAGAATTAAAGCCTTATGATTAGCTATATTAAGGTGCAATGATGTAGCATTTAAGTAATTGGTAATCATGTTTTATTCAGTCTGATGAAGTCTCTGGAAGAGACAAAACTGCTTACTTTGGTTGATTACATTTTTGCTTTTTAGTTTGGTTGTTTTATTTTAAATATACATTTTGTACAACTGCCATTTTGTGTTTATTTGGCTTGAGTGATTCATAGAATGTTATTTAGTGCTCAACAAGCAGATACATTTTTGGATAGTTTTATAGGTAGTTCTACCCAAATTAGGGTTTTTGTGCTGTACAGTGGTGGGTTCTGAAAGGGGTATTTGGTGCAAACCTAGCAACTTTGTTGTAGCATTGTTCACGTTTTGATTCTTGTGATGTCTGATGGTTTGTAAGGATGGGAGCGCCATAAAGAAGTGTGGAGAGGAGATATGTAGTGGCAATATATATATATATATATATATATATATATATATATATATATATATATATATGTATAGCTTTAGTTGGATCGGTGAGAATGTTTTTGGTTCTATAAAACATCCCTAGGTTTTGATAAGTCTTTCTTGTGCAATTTTGTGTATGCAGGTCAAATTTAAGATTATCATTCACTATCATCCTTAATAATTTGCTAAGAGAAGTGACTTCAATGGTTGCTGCATTATCAAGAGAAAGGACTTTAAATTTTGTTTTTTCGTGGGAGAGGGGTTTGGGGAAAAATAGTAGTTTTTTTTAGGGTTGAGCATAAGTTGTGAGTTAAAAAGGTATGTTTCAGTTGCTGTTAAAGCTTTCTGAGTACATTTTTAGAAGTGTGCCACATTGTTAGATGTGCAAATGAATGTGGAGTTATCTGCATACTGTATTACGGAGGTCTCTTGTCTGGATATGTGGAGGGTGTTCTCAGAATGTGAAAGAAGATGAGACCAATGATAGAGCCTTTTGGTACTCCAGTGTTGACTGGGAGGTATGGAGAAAGGGTGGAGTACCATTTTACTTACTGATACCTATTGGATAGTTAGCTTTTGAACCAGAGAAGGGTGGGCTGAGAGAGACCTAATGAGGACATTTGAAGTAGAAATTTTCTGAGACAAACTGTCTGTAAGGCTTTAGACATGTCAAGAAATGAGGAGGAGACACATTTGGTGTTATCTCTGGCTTTACTGATAGTATCTATATAGGTTACAAGAGCAGTGTTAGTTCTATGGGAAGGATGGAAGCCATGTTATGTGGTAGATAGGAGTTCTTCCTGCAGGAGATAGTTTATTGATTGTTTTTGAATACGTTTCAAGTATTTTGGAGAGGGCAGGGTAAAATTGCTATAGGTCTAAAGTTAGTAATGTCTGTTGAATTTCCTCTTTTGTGCAGATGGATAATATATGACCTTTTTTACAGACAAAGGGAATGTAGGATTCCTGCGCTGACCTATTTTAAGGATTGAGACAGGGTAGGCAATGCTACCAGCTGCTACTTTAAAGTATTCACTTGGAAGATTATCAGCTGAAGTAGAGCATGGCCTTGAGTATGTCTAAAAGTAGCTTTATATAGGATGTGGCACAGGTTTGAAGGTGAAAGTGGATGTGGTGATATGTGGCTGCAGGATAGGGTTAGGATTAAATGTTGGGTAATCCTTGGTTAGCAGTGCTATACTATCTATGAAGTATTGCAGTTTCAAGTGATGAGTTATTATGGGAGGGGTAATGGTTGAATTGGTTAGGGTTGAATTGAATGCAATATTTCTTTAATAACTGTCCAGATTTTTTAGGGCTGTATTTAGTATTATTCTGAAAGTTATTATAGTATAGTTTCTGTCTTTATTAATTTGCATTTTAGCATGAATTCTGAAGTTTTCAAGATATTGTAGTGTATTATATTTTCCCATTCTTTACAGTTTTTTTTCTATCCTGCATTAGCTTCATAGATTCATAGATTAGTGCTAGGCTAACTGCTCCTGTGGGCCATTTTAAGCCTAGGCAATTACCCTATGTGAGAATCAAACCTTGTAACTTATGTCTATAAGGTAAACACCTTAACCACTATGCCAACATAACCCTGTTAGCATTCTGTTCTTCTTGAATAGCCAAACTGCATTATTTGTTTTTAGTCTCTTTCTTCTATGAGGTACAAGGCTTTAAGATATTTAGGACAGTTGCATTGAATTCATTTACAGCATCATCTAAGGGGAGGATTTTTCATAAGTTCTAATAAATAGGTTAGTTAGTAGTGAAAATGTCTGGGTTAAACTTGATAAGGTTGCGTGCTGTTTTATAAACATGCTGTTTAAGTGAATATGTGAGCTTTCTGGTTGTGGATCTACTTTAAAAAAACAAATATCAGAACACCAACAATCATTTTTGAAAGACTGAAAATACCGAAATCTCACATACCTGAATGCTAAAGCTTTCCCAGGGTAAGTAAACACTTGACCAACATGTCCTTATCTCCACTGTAGTATGATCCTGGAGTTGGTATATATAGTTGGGGGGGGGGGTGTGGGGGGCTGTGGGGGTGTGGGTGGTGTAGCCCCCCCACCTGGGTGGGTTTTAATTACTTCAGGTGTATATTTAGTTTACGTTTGGGCTTCGGCCTTTGGGTTTGTCAGGTTTTGGTATTTTCAGTCTCACGAAAATAAATGTTGTTGTTCTCATCTTTGTTTTTTTTAAAGTAGATCCCTGGTTGTATAGATTGGTAGATGATCACTGAGATAGTCAGAAATTGTACCTGAGGTGATGTATTTGCTAGAGTCTGATTTTAGGATCCAGTCTAATAGGGAATTTGATAGCTTGCTGTAATGTGTCAAGCTATTAATTAGTTGTGTGAAATGTAATAAGTAAATGTTAGATGTTGGGCAGTGAGAGTTTATGTCTGACTAAATGACATCCATATCACCTAATAGTATTTTTTCTTGTGGAATTGTTATAGGTTCATAGGTTCATAGGTTCATACTAGGCTATCTGCCCTAGGGCATTTATAAGCCTAACCAGAATGTGTTTGGCTTTCGCCACCCATTTTAAGTTTATTTTGCTATGCCCTTTTTCGAGGTTAGTATACTGTGCCTCTGTCTAACAGTGACACAGAAGTGATACCCAGGGTAAACCTACAATCTCCCATCCACTCATCAAGATTCCTCTTGAAGAGAGTCAATGAGGGACTCTGCCTAACCTGGACTGGGATTTTATTCCAGAGTGAAGGGAGCCTCTGGGTTATGAATCTGTCCCTCCAGCATGTCCTATTTATTTCGGTGCTGAGGTTCAAGTCTCTCGAGCACGTAGCTCAATGGGATTTGGATTTTCTGAGGTGCAGCATGTCCATTAATTCCGGGTTGTACATGGCTTTATACGTCAGGCACAGATCGCCTCTGAACAGGCGGTATGCCACTGAGTAGAGCTGGAGTTTCTTTAACCGGGCAGCATATGGCATCTGTTTGAGCCCTTTGATCCTCTTGGTGAGGTACTTTTGGGGTCTTTCCAGTTGCTGCAGGTGTCTGGTAAGGTACATCCCAAAAGGGGCATTGTACTCAATTATGGGCCTGATGAGGAATGAGTAAAGAGGCACGATGACCTCCCTGATCTAGATGTGAATCCCTTCATGATTAGGTGGGCTATATAAAATGTTTTTCTAACCACTTTGGCCACGTGGTTGTCAAATGAGAGATTGCTATCAACTTGGGTTCCCAGGTCCCTAATTACTTCTTCTGTACTTAATGGATTACCACCTATGTGGTAATTTGTGGGCACTTTGTTTTGCCAAAGGGGATGACTATACACTTTTGGCATTTAGCTTGAGGCCATGGCTCTGGCACCAGTTGTCTGTTTCTATGAGGCCCTTTTGGAGGATGCTTGTGTCGGCTGGAGAGTCGATTATGGCGCTCAGTTTGCAGTCATCTGCGAACTTGGTCAGCCACAGTCCTTCCGTGTTGGCCTGTACCTCTGAGAAATATATACCGAACAAGAGAGGTCCCAGGACTGAGCCTTGTGGGACACCACTTGTAACTGGTTTGGAGTCTGACATGGCTCCAGCAATTCTAACCATGTGGGTTCTGCCCTTGAGCCAGTTTGCAATCCATCTAGTGACATAGGGGTTTATATTTAAGCTGGTGAGCTTATCTATAATGCCCGAGTGGGGTATTGTATCGAAGGCTTTTGCGAGGTCCAGGTAGGCTGTGCGGACCACCTTCCCCTCGTTAATGGCCTTGGTGACTGTTTCAAAGAAATCAACCAGGTTTAAGAGGCAGGATCTGCCCTTAACAAAGCCGAACTGGTAGGATCCAGTGTCTGTAGGTCCCCAATATCTTTATTTATGAGGTCCATGATGATCCTTTCCATAGCTTTGCAGACCAAGCTAGTCAGGCTTATGGGGCGATAGTTTCCAGGATCTGTTGAGGCACCACCTTTATGGAGAGGGACCACTGTTGCTGTACGCACTCTTTGGGCAGATATCCTGTAGTAAGGCTGAGATTGAACAGTAGTTTTATGTTTGGGTTTAGCTCTTCTTGGAGTTCATGTAGGACGCAGCCCGGGACACCGTCTGGTCCCATTGATGCTGTGTTTTTTGCTTTGGAGAGGGCGTCTCTTACCTGAGCATCTGAGATGTCAGGGGGGCAGCACTCTGCTGGGATAGATATTTGCCCTTTTGGTGGGGATGGGGGGGAGAAGGTTGTGCTGAACCTGTCAGCTAGGATGTTGGCAATGTCTGTGGGTTCAGTGTATTTTTTGTCATTTTGGACTAATTCTGAGCATATCTGGGAATTACCACCCAGGTTCCTAACATAACTAAAGAAAGCCTTGTGATTATCCTTAGTGTCCTGTGCAATTTTTCTCTCGAAGCTGGCCTTAGACAATTTTATGAGTGCCCGTAGTTTTTTGCCAATACTGATCAGTGATGCCTTCCCTTTTTGGGATTTTGCTCTATCATTTAGTAGCTTCCTCCTTCTATTGTATAGTTTGTTTATGGCTGGGGTCCACCAGACAGGACGTCTGCCTTTGGAGGATTGGGTCTTGGTTTTATTTGGGATCGCATGATCCATGCATTCCTGAAGGTGTTCATAGAATGCGTTTATAAAGATTCTGCGGTCTGGGCCGTATTTTCCACAGGCCCGGGGGCTTTGAAGGATTCCACCTCGGTTTTGAGGAGTGTGAAATTTGCTTTAGAGAAGTTTTTCACTGTGGTTTTCTGGGCGGGGGGGTGGGGTCAGGATGTGAATATCCAGTGAGATTAGTTCATGGTCTGATCTTACCAGTGAGGGATACACTTCTGGTCCGGAGCATAGAGTCCCCATGTTGGTGATGATCAGGTCCAGTATGTTTTCCCCTCTTGTGGGAGTGGTAACAAGTTGTTCCATAGCATTTGAGTTTATAAATTCTAGGAACCTTTGGGCTAGGGTGTTGGAGCTAGAGTAATGCTCCCAGTCTATGTTTGGGTAGTTGAAGTCGCCCAATATAATGGTGTTTGGAGAGACCTTCATATTTTCCAGTGTTCTCAGAAAGGCCAAGTGGGGTTCCTGGGTTTGGGAGGGTGGTCTGTAGCAGGCTATAAACTGGAAGGCAGTTTTACCCACTGTTAGTTGCACATGGATAGTCTCTGATGCTTCGTGCTTTGCCACCAATCTGGAGGTGTGGGTATCTTTGATGAATATCGATACTCCCCCTCCTTTTGTGGTTCAGTCCAAGTTTTGGGGCTGAAAAGCGTGGTGTGAGGTATAACCTGGTAGTGCGGGGGTGCTCTCGGGAGCCCCGAACCAGGTTTCTGTTACTGCACAGATATCGATGTTCTCCATGCTAAGGAGAGTTTCAAGTGCATGCCTCTTGAGGTTTAGACTTCTGGCATTGAGTAGCATTACTCTTAGTTTCTTATCCCTTGTGATACCTATGGAGGTGGGTTTGTCTTTTGAGCCTTGCCTAAAAAAGGCACTATGGGGGTAGCAAGAGCCTTTGCCAATATCCAAAAGCCCAGGGGTGACAGGTGCAAGCCGTCCCTAGCGAAGCATCATGGCTTGTCGAGCATATCATCCCAAGCTGACAGGCATTGGATTCCCTTTGAATGACACCAGTACTTAAGCCAATTGTTGAAATTGATCATCTTGTCTTCATATTGTGGCATCATTCTTGGTGAGGGTAAGATGCTACTCAAGGTCAGGGTCATACTGGCCTGGGCTACATGCTCAGAGAGCTCCTTTATGTCTCTTTTCATGTAGTCCTAGGAGGTACGTCACAGGTCATTCACACCAGCATGGACAATGACTGAGTCATATTTGTACTTGCCTTGGAGTGACCTGAGTGCTTGTGTTATGTGGCAGATCCTAGCGCCTGACAGGCTGCTCACCATGACCCTCTCCTTGTCCAGCCTGGTGAGTGGGACGTCAGTGTGCCTGACGATAGAGTCACCTATTACAAGTGTATCAGGTGTGTTGTTTAGTCTTAAGGGCTGTGACTGTTCGGCACACTGGCTTTGTGAGATATGTGTTGCATGTGTTTTGTTTTGGGGTAGCGGTTGCTTGGGTGTCTGCTTTGGAGGTCTCTGCTGCTTAGGCAGATCTTTATTTAGAGCCTCGCACTATGTTTTTGTGTGGTTATGTGTTTGGTTTGCTGTCGTGGTAGGTCTATGTGAGACTGGAATTGTAGTGAGTGTGGTTTCCTTCTCCTCCTGACTGGTTATGCCAGTACTGAGTTGAGAGAGCTTAGCCTCCAGTTTGGCTATATGGTTGCATCTCTCACATGTGTTGGAATTTGTTGGGAGGAGGAGAGGGTTGTCTGTGTACATGAGGCAGTTGTAACATTGCCTCAAGATTCCCAGATTCACCAGCTGGACCGGAGAGGAGATTGACAACTGACCTTTGGACATGCTAGAATAATATTGGGAATTCCTTAATAATTGAAAACAAGGGCCAGTGGGGAGTGAGGGTGTAGTGGCTTTTAATTTTTAGTGCTGACTTATATAATTGCTTTAGTGAGCAAGTGCCAGGTAACTTAAGTGCAATGTGTTACAGGTAACTTAAATGCAAAAATGACAAACAGTAACTTTCTTTCAAGTGAAACAAGGAAATAAGTACAGTAAGCAATGCAGATATCACTAGTGATCCACAGAAGCGCTGAGAAGCCGCGTATTAGGTGGAATTAGCGTTCCAGGGAATAACAGGCAAACAAACAACAAGCATATAAACAAAGCTAGATTCAGCAGGCCTGGATCTAGTCTATGCTACAGCAAACAAGGTGTACCAATTTCAGTAAGATACAGTTCAAATATTCAGGCACTATAAACCTTTAACCAGAAATTCCCAGCTCAAAAGGGCAGAGTCCAGCCTCTTCTCCCACAAGAGTGCAGACCACGAACCTTCTTAATGTAAAATAACTGGCCTGAAGTCCAAGTGCTTAAACCAGAACTAATACACTTTAAGAATAACAGACACTGGGCTCTCAATCAGCAGTTCCCAACTTAGAAGGATGAAAGCTACCTGTCCTGCCACCACAGTGCATGCCACAAACCTTCCTAATGTAAAACAACTGGTCTGAAGCCCAAGTGCTTAATCCAAAAGACTTAGAATGATAGCTACACTTTAATCAATTTACTACCAAGCAGTAATAAATACAATTGAATACTTTAGAGAATGCCTGGATTAGTGCTGAAGTTACACAAACAACGCTAGATCCAGCAGACCCGAATCCAGTCTATGCCACAGCAAACAAGGCGCACCAACTTCAGTAAGAAGCAGTTCAGATATGCATGCACTATAAGCCTTTAACCAGAAATTCCCAGCTCAGAAGAGCAGAGTCCAGCCTCTCCTCCCATAAGAGTGCAGACCACGAACCCTCTTAATGTAAAATAACTGGCCTGAAAGTCCAAGTGCTTAAACCAGAATTAATACACTTTTAGAATAACAGACACTAAGCCCTCAATCAGCAGTTCCCAACCTAGAAGGATGTAAGCTACCTGTTCTGCCACTACAGTGCAGACCACAAACCCTCTCAGTGCAAAACAACTGGTCTGAAGCCCAAGTGTTTAAACCAAAAGGCTTAGAATGAGTTACACCAAGCAGTAATAAATACAATTGAGTACTTTTAAGATGATGCAAAAGTAAAATAAAGTAGGTAGAAACACAAGTACAGTAAAAGCAGATGAATTTTTTTTTTCTGAACAAGTGCTGAGATAAAAGAAACAGATTTGAGTGCTGAAACTTGAAAACTGGCTAGTTATAAGAAAAAAAAAACTAAGCTAGAAGGCTTCCCTCCAACACAGAAGGGCTTGGGGGCTCAGAAGCCTACAAATAGTCTATACCATTTAACAGGAAAGGCAGGAAACAAGCTTATTTTTTTTTCTGTTTCCCAGATGCTCTCTTTGTACAGAGTAGGAGTGCCTAAAATCAGAATATGATCTCACTGCACTCATTTGAGTGAGCAAATGAGATGGGCCCAGAAGGAGTATCCAAACACAAATTTACAAAAGGGGCGGGCAGTTTCAAGGCCACTAAGATTAACACCAAAACAAAAACAGGGACGGTGGGTGGGACTAACTGAAGAGCAGAGTCAAAACTTCCAGTTCAGTTAATATTCCTGCAACACAGTTAAAATCAATTTAAATACTGTATTTTTGGAAAAAAAAAGTGGAGATGAAGGTACTTAAATTCTCTTATACGTCCAGTTGAATACAGCTAGTTCTTAGCCGGCCAAAGCTGAGGTTTTTAAGCAGAAAATATTTCACACTGTACCACTTAAATAGGCAAGGACAGGAAATCAAAGAATGTGGCTACCCCCACACCTGTAATAACTAGCAAATAACAAAATTCAGCAAACACTGACTAACTTCCAGTTCAGTTAATATTCCTGCAACACACAGCTAAAATCAATTTAAATACTGTATTTTTTTGAAAGAAAAAGTGCAGATAAAGGTACTTAAATTCTCTTATACATCCAGTTGAATACAGCAAGTTCTTAGCCGGCCAAAGCTGAGGTTTTTAAGCAGAAAATATTTTACACTGTACCACTTAAATAGGCAAGGACAGGAAATCAAAGAATGTGGCTACCCCCACACCTGTAATTACTAGCAAATAACAAAATTTAGCAAACACTGACTAACTTCCAGTTCAGTTAATATTCCTGCAACACACAGTTAAAATCAATTTAAATACTGTATTTTTTGAAAAAAAAGTGCAGATAAAGGTACTTAAATTCTCTTATACGTCCAGTTGAATACAGCAAGTTCTTAGCCGGCCAAAGCTGAGGTTTTTAAGCAGAAAATATTTCACACTGTACCACTTAAATAGGCAAGGACAGGAAATCAAAGAATGGGGCTACCCCCACACCTGTAATTACTAGCAAATAACAAAATTCAGCAAATACTGACTAACTTCCAGTTCAGTTAATATTCCTGCAACACACAGTTAAAATCAATTTAAATACTGTATTTTTTTGAAAAGAAAGTGCAGATAAAGGTACTTAAATTCTCTTATACGTCCAGTTGAATACAGCAAGTTCTTAGCCGGCCAAAGCTGAGGTTTTTAAGCAGAAAATATTTCACACTGTACCACTTAAATAGGCAAGGACAGGAAATCAAAGAATGTGGCTACCCCCACACCTGTAATTACTAGCAAATAACAAAATTCAGCAAACACTGACTAACATCCAGTTCAGTTAATATTCATGCAACACACAGTTAAAATCAATTTAAATACTGTATTTTTGGGAAAAAAAGTGCAAATAAAGGTACTTAAATTCTCTTATACGTCCAGTTGAATACAACAAGCTCTTAGCCGGCCAAAGCTGAGGTTTTAAGCAGAAAATATTTCACACTGTGCCACTTAAATAGGCAAGGACAGGAAATCAAAGAATGTGCCTATCCCCACACCTGTAATTACTAGCAAATAACAAAATTCAGCAAACACTGACTAACTTCCAGTTCAGTTAATATTCCTGCAACACACAGTTAAAATCAATTTAAATACTGTATTTTTTTGAAAAAAAAAAGTGCAGATAAAGGTACTTAAATTCTCTTATACTTCCAGTTGAATACAGCAAGTTCTTAGCTGTCCAAAGCTGAGATTTTTAAGCAGAAAGTATTTCACACTGTACCATTTAAATAGGCAAGGACAGGAAATCAAAGAATGTGGCTACCCCCACACCTGTAATTACTAGCAAATAAAATTCGGCAAACACTGACTAACTTCCAGTTCAGTTAATATTCCTGCAACACACAGTTAAAATCAATTTAAATACTGTATTTTTTTGAAAAAAAGTGCAGATAAAGGTACTTAAATTCTCTTATACATCCAGTTGAATACAGCAAGTTCTTAGCCGGCCAAAGCTGAGGTTTCATGGATATCCAATGTAGGATTTCTTTCAGTAGGGCTGTATTGTCACCAGGACAGATGTAAAGAACAGTAATACATATTTGTTTATAATTGTTTATTTTCAGGGAAGTAATAACAAGGTCTGCTAAATTGAAGTTTGATATTTGTTTGTTACAAGGGGAAAAGTGGTAGTTTTTGTAAAACATTAAAGCAATACCACCACCTTTCCTCTTTATATGGTCATTATGGATGATATTATAACCGTGAGGTGTAAATTCTGTGTTGTTTAATGCTGGGTTTAAGCTAAGTTTCAGTTACAGCAAGAATATCAGGCATATATTGGGTAATCGAAGCATGTAGTTCAGCAATTTTATTTCTTATGTTTCTAACATTTATGACAGCAAAAGTTAGATTACAGGGATTGGGGGCTGACCATTGTAGGGTTTGAGTAGTGTGTGGAAGAGAATTG
>NC_056734.1:73167327-73172327 GCF_019279795.1 Protopterus annectens
GTAAGCAATATTTCAGTGCAAAATAACTACAGGTAATAAGAAGGCGCAGACAGTAAAAACAGCCAAAAAGGCACAAATTAATGAAGTAAAACAGTAAAATGCAGATGAAAAAGTGCAGATAAAATTCAAAATCATCTTACTTTCTTGTTCTTAGCTTTGGATGGCTTGGATTCAAGCAGAAGCACTCTGGACCTCTGGCAAAGGATGCCAAATACAAAGCAGCTCTGGTTAATTGAACCAAAACCGGGCAAATGCAAGGCTTATACACAGGCAAAATTAAACAGTTTTAAACTAGTCTGTCAATAGGAATTCATACAATCACCCTTTCTCCAGCAATCCCCAGCTCCGACAAGGCTATATCCACACTCTTCTGCAACAAGGGTGCAGGGGAGCCCTTCTTAATGTAAGATTGGTGGATCTAATTTCAAGTGTATGAAAAATAGAATAGATTTAGCAAGTCTGTATCTAGTATATGCTAACTAAGCAATATTTTAGTGCAAAACAACTACAGGTAATAAGCAGGCACAAAAAGTAAAAACAGTCAAAAAGGCACAAATTAATGAAGTAAAACAGTAAAATGCAGATGAAAAAGTGCAGATCAAACTTAAAATAAGCTTAGTTTCTTATTTTTAGTTTTGGATGGCTTGGATTTAAGCAGAAAGATTCTGGACCTCTGGCAAACTATGCCAAACGCAGAACAGTTCTGGTGAATTGAGCTTAAACCAGAAAAATTACACTTAGAATAACAGGCATAATAAGCCTTCAACTAGCAATTCCCAGCTCAGAATGGCAGGGGCTACCCTCTCCTCTCCTCCCACAAGAATGTAGACCACAAACCTTCTTAATGTAAAATAACTGGCCTGAAGCCCAAGAGGTTAAATCAGAACTAAGACACTTTAAGAATTAACAGACACAATGAGCCTTCAACCAGCAATTCCCAACTTAGAAGGATGTAAGCTACCTCTCTTGCCACAAGAGTGTAGACTGCAAAACTTCCTTATGTAAGATAACTAGTTTGAAGTCCAAGTGTTTAAATCAAAGCTAAGAGGCTTAGAATAACAGTTACAATTTAATCAGGGTACTAACAAGTAGTAATAAATGCAGCAGAATAAATGCAACTGAACACTTTTTAGAGCAAGCAGCGAAAAGCAAAATAAAGTAATAAAGTAGGAAGAAGCACAGATACAGTAAACACAGCTGAATAAAGTGCATTTTTTTAAGTAAGTGAGAAGGAAGAAAACAGAAGATAATTCAAGTTTAAGAGAGTAATGGGGTGGGCCTTCCCAACTGATCTCTCTGTACTCAGTAGATTGAGCTGATGAGATGGGACTGGGAGGAGTGTCCAAAATCAGATTAATAGTAGGGGCAGGCAACTCAAAAGCCACCAAGTTTAAGAGTACAAAAACAGTTCGCGAGTGGATAGGAAAATCAAATGCAGACAGAGATCAGCAATAGTCAGGCAGAGAACAGCAACAAAATTCAAGTAAGCACTCCAGCTAAATAAAGATGCCTTCACAATTTTCTAGAGGAATGCTGTTTCTTGGCTCCTCCCACGAATTAGCTGGATGTTATTCACTGCCTGCTAAGGAATTATTTTCTAACTTTTCTAACTGACCCTAGCCAAGACCTCTTAAACCTCCAACAGAACAAAAAACTTAAAACAAAACAAATGCAATATGAGAAAAAGATAAAAATGTAGAAGTAACCAAACCTTAAATGAAAATCTTCAGTTCAAAATCAAATGCAGATAGAGGTCAGCAATAGTCAGGCAGAGAACAGCAAGCAAGTCAAGTAAGCGCTCCAGCTAAATTAGGTGTTTAACTGTAAATATTTTGCTTGTATTTACAGATGTAAAAACATTGCCTTGTGAATACTGATGCAATGAGAGCAATAACCACATAAAAAAACAACCAGTGGGCATATTTATTCTTGTGAAGAAATGTAACTATTAAAAAACAAAAAAATTCTTATACCAGCTTAAACTTTGTACAATAGTCTTGCCTTTCTGAAAACAAACTACAATGACTTAGAAGATAATTACCAAAACATGGATTATCCTTCTAGAAAAGCAAATGGTTAGCTACAACCTGCTGTATTTTACAAAAATTATTGCCATATGTAGTGATAAAATACATCTCTTTAGTCTTCATGCCCATCACATTTTCCAATTTATGTTTCAGCAAATCCCATGTACTTGTACTTACATTAGAAAGACTATTTTTGCAATGATTTAAGGTAAATTGAGTATAACCTTTCTCAATGAGTCTTTTATCAGGTTTAGTAGTTTCCATCAAAAAAATCATCCTGATTACTAGCAATATGTTTCCATCTAATATATGGAGATTTAGATAAAATTCTGCTTATAATATCTAGGGTGACAAATGGTAACCATTAATACAGAATTTCACATAAACAGCTTCTGATAAATGGAAGTAATCAAACATTCATCCATAAATTTAGGCAGAATGACATTCAGGAAGTCCATGGTATGTAAACTGTATCTCACAGAAAAATGAATGTTCCATATATAAATTACAAACTAATTTAGTTGTTCCAAATTACCTAGCCCATTAAGCAACAGTCATCCAGATAGTGCTTTCAGATCCCTAAAAATGGCACATACTCACTATCCTGTTGTCCATGAAGCTATTTATCTTCAAACTAGTCCATAAATGGTTTGCATTAGCTCCCATGGCTGTTCCTCTGAGTTGCAAATAGTACTCATCACCATAATAGAAGGCATTCATGTTTAAAACATATTCTAACAGTTGCATTAAACATTCTCTATTCTGGGTACTAAATGACAGCTAAGGAAAGTGAAATCCACTTTAATTGAGAGCTTTCATCTAATAAATCACATAGACTACATCATACATACTGTAAGCAATAGTTCTGTCCCCCATAATTATATACCCACAATGAATCTCATAATATGAAAACATCCTATCAAAAGACTGTACCACTCAATAAATAAATAAAATATATCACATAATTCAGCTTCTTGGGACCTAAAGAAATTATTACAATCTAGCTGATTTTGACGTCAATAAACTATTTGTAGATATGGCTTCACTGATACTGGGAATTGCAGTGGCATTATAATATCACTCTCAAAAATGTTCCCTCTTCTCCAACAACATTTTCCAATCGTCACCCTTTTTTGATAGAATTGCTCTCTCCAAAATGAAAAAGGCAAACTCTAAAAAATTCCTAGATGCAGGAGAATATATGTATAAAGCATTGTCATTACCTTTTCTAGTTATACTGAATAGGCATTAACAAATCCTTGTTCTTAACGCATTCTCTGTATTCTCAATGTAAAACAGGTTCACAGAGGGCAGTGTAAACCACCCTAAAAGTACCGCAACTGTAATTCCATTTACACAGAAAAGGTGAAAAATTACTTTTTATCATGTAATGGGCATCAATATATATATTGTTTACAATTACCACACTATCATTTTTTTATTGTTCTTGCACTTGTAATCTTTTGACTTTCCCAAAAATTCTTAATTTTAGGACCACTTTTAAATACAAAATTGATCTTTGGACACAATTTGATACCAGTTTTGGGTTCCCCTCCTATAACTAGGTCCCAAATCATATTCATAACCATTTTAATTGAATTACAATCATAACCAGATGGTAATTGGGCTGCTTGAAACCACTATTCTTACCAAGTTCCCACTGTCAGAGGTCTGGTTACTGATTACACCATCTAAAATAATAGGTTTGAAATGCCCTTATTGTATGAGATCCATTACAGTGGTGAAAGGACATATTCCCTGAGCCCATCTGTAATACAATATCATTATGAAAAAGCTGGTATGGTTTGATGTGCTAATTTTTGATTGGCTGTACTGGCTTTTCCATTCATAGATGGAAACACACATCTAAGAAAAGCACTGCCCCCATACATATATGTGTGTATGTGTGTGTGTGTGTGTGTGTGTGTGTGTGTGTGTGTGTGTATGTATATAT
The DNA here is from genome assembly GCF_019279795.1 of Protopterus annectens. Lineage (NCBI taxonomy): Eukaryota > Metazoa > Chordata > Ceratodontiformes > Protopteridae > Protopterus > Protopterus annectens. The sequence goes on from NC_056734.1 coordinate 73,171,309, forward strand.
ATATATATATATATATATATATATATAGGTTTACAATTAGATTTGTGATCTGCAGTCGATCGGAGTGACAATGTCAACTTGCAGTTTTGCAAACCCAAATACATTGACTACACTACATTGCATGGGTATTTGAGTTCAGAATTTTAAGTGGAGATCGCGGATCAGTGAGGAATGGGGAATTCACCCATTTCCTCACTGTAGTGAGATCACGGAGTTGGTATATATAATTTGAGGGGGGGGTGTGGATAGTACAGGGGGGCTTGGCCCCTGCAAAATAGTAAAAGTGATGCAACGTTGACTCTATAGTATCACGGTACATTACGGCACATAGCTTGGATGACTGATGTCACCTCCTGCTATGTCGAATACATTGAACTACAGGAGTTGATGTATTCGGTTTCAACTTTCCTGCTTGTTCGCTGTTGCAGTTTTCAAGATATTTGGGCGACGTTAAGGCCGATCGATGGGTGCAGTTTCAAGGTTTCAATAGTAAACCTAGACATATATATATATATATATATATATATATATATATGTGTGTGTGTGTGTGTGTGTGTGTGCGTGTGTGTGTGTGTGTGTGTGTGTGTGTGTGTGTCTGTGTGTGTAAGTGTATTATGTATGACCAAACTGCCCTAATGTCAAATGTAAAACACTGACAAAATAAGTTCAATCATAAACAATACTGAATGAAAAATAAAATGAAAACTATACTTCTCACACAACCCCCCCTGAAAACAGTGATATCCAGAGAGAAAACTAGTTCCTCTCCCAATAATAACCCCCCCCCCAAAACACTAGCCTCAAAATTGTCTGAATAGCGGCAGTATTACAGAAAAGTTTTAATGACCTTAAGGTGTAGGGTTAGGGTTAGGGTTAGGGGTAGGGGCAGCATTAAGGCTAGGGTTACCACCCATTACTAAGAAGCCTTGACCAGAGCAAGATAAGTAGTGCACAGAGATGAGCACTGCCTTCAGCCTTTGTAACCTTTACAAAGAAGTTTACTAGGTTCAAGACATGGG
>NC_056734.1:73177327-73192327 GCF_019279795.1 Protopterus annectens
AACACATTAATGTTGCAAAAGTAGCACTGCAAGTAAAATATCATAGTAAGAATTTATTTGATTGCCAAGAAACTGTTTATTAAACCATGCGCAACTTACCTTTATTTTGCTAATAAAAATGAAATGACATACTTGATAAAACTTGATTTGCATGTGAAATCTTGTAGTAAATTAATTATGTTAATATTGCCATAACTATCTTGTTTTATTTTTATTAGTGATATTTTAAACAGTTGGTGTTTCCTAGACTATTGTATTTTATATACCTTTATTTTATTAGTATCAGTTGTTTCATATGGTGCATCTCTTCAGTTCAATAACCACATCTGATAGGTTCAGCTAAGGATATTTCTAGCCAGTTTGATTCCCATTGTAAAACTTGGAAAACACTGCCAACCCCACAATTACAGCCCTCCTATACACACACACACACACACATATATATATATATATATATATATATATATATATATATATATATATATATATATATTATAATGACATGAGAAAGGCCACAATACAATATTAATAAACTGCTCATAAAAATATGACACACAGAAACTAAAAATATACTGCATAGAACAGCTAAGTATTATCAATATTTTAGTCAGTATTTTAATTTATTTATGCATTTATATCTTGTTGATCAAGATGCCTGCTCAAGGGTTACTTTTATTGGAAGCTTGGAAAGCAAATCTCCTCTGAAAATCAAACAATGCCACAAACTTTAGCTGGAGGCCTTGAAAGCAAAGCACTACTGAGAGTTAAGCAGTGTTACTGTACAATAAAATATAAATCTAGTAAAATGAACCAATGTGATATGTTACCGTATTGCCTCTCTATTTTGCCCTTAACCTACAGCTAATATTTCTTAGCTACCCAGACCAAAATGTGTATATCTTTTCTAGGTTCAGTTGTCCCGTGGCTCATTAAAGGAACCTGAACATCTGCAATTTAATATTTCTTTAAGCAACATATTCTATTTATTGCTGTTCCTTATTCTGTTAATATCTAAACTCAAGCAGTATTTAATATTTATGGCACATTCTTCCACATCTTTTTCTCTTTAATGGTATTCTTTTGTATCACTCACACCCTAGGCTAGCTTCCAAAAGGTTGATGCAGCTTAATGTAGGCTTAGTACTAAGAAGGAGCAGTATAAACTGTTCCTTGAACATGAATGAGGATTTTGGAGGATGCAGTGTGAAACGCAACAGTAATGTAGAACGTGGCACATGGCTCATCAAAATGGAATACATTCACTACACCATATCTCCCCAGTATTTATTTTTATTTATTTATTTAACATTTGTTGACCGGGAAAGTCCGACTAGGTTCCACAGATCCTGTTTTCAGCAGAGGCCCGGGGAGAAACAGTCCAGTCTTTTGTTATGTATTTGTCTATGTCTTTGCTATATATGCAACATGCCTTATTCCAGGGATTAGAATATAAAAGCACTGTCTATTACATGGCAATACAGAAAGAAGTGTTCAGGCAAGTACAGTAGTAAAAAAGAGAATGCTGGAGTCAGAGCAGGATGGTTGGTATTACTTGCAGCCTCTCAAAAGTATGTAGTTTCTACTTAAACGTGATATTCACAGGCTGCATGCATTTTGAGAATGCAGCAGTGAAACAGATGCCCACTGTGATTCAGTGGAAAGGGAGTCAGCAGGGGTGTTGGTAAGAACTTAGAGATCTGGGCCAGCCACTGTCATGCAAAATGGGCTGATCTGAAAGTAATGGTAAACTGAGCATTGACTTTTCAGTTAAGGAGAAAAGTCCACACCTTTGCATGTTAATGGAAAGGGGTTATTTCATTATCCAATCTTAGGCATGCCAGTATATGCAAGGGGCTGCTAGCAATAGACTACACACACACACTGAGAAGAGCATACATATACACAGGAACAGCAACACACTAGCTCTGTGGTAGTAGGATGGGAATCTACAAATTAGCAGAAGGAAGAAGTAATGTATCAAAGGAATGATATAAAGAGGCTACAGCAAGACTAATGACCAGTTGGGAAGGACTAAAAATTTGCAGTTAAGATGTGTTGAAGGTTCAAAGCATTGACCACTATTTGGGTTTGGGGAGGATATGTGGACAATGAATTATGTAGGGATGGGAGGCAGCTATCATAAGAGTAACTCTCGATGTTGGGGGGCTACATATGAGAACAAGCTTCAGAGACATACTGCTGTAAGTGGGGGTATCTGTATATATTGCAAAATAAGTAATACAGTTATTCATTCAGCTAATAGTAAGGTTACCCTTTAGAAAACTCTTATTTGTTTTTCATTTACAAAGGTACTTATTTTCTTATTACACAAGATAGAACAACTGTATCCTATATTGTAGACATACTGGCATATCCTCATATAACTTATATACTTGCGTGGTTTACTGCTTTGTTACTACTGAAATATTGTTTCCATTACAGACCAGCCTGGTTTTTACATCATAGTTCCTTGTTGCATTTTACCCTAAATTGGGTATTTCATGTGACACAGCTGAATTTTTAGGGGTGCTTATCCAATTTTTTTTCATTCTACCATGGCAGGCTGCCCTAATTTTTCTGTCTACCAGCAGATTTGAGGCCAGTAAAGGATCATAGAGGCTTGCACATTTCCTGTTTTGTACACAACTCCAGAAAACTTTCTCTTGGAATCATTTTGCTTCATTTTAGTATTGCAAGACTGAGGCAGAACTTTGGCCAGAGCAGGAAATGGTTTCCAGTTTGCCCATTTTATATGTAAGTCAGGTACTCAATCTTATTTTTTAAGAAACAATCTTTGCACAGCATAAAAGCATGCCTATTTGTCATCCTTTTATGCTTAAAATAAAACTTCATATGCAAGTCCTTCTTCTTTGGCATTAGCCTATTAAGTGATATATTTGCTAAAAGAATTATGATCTCTATTTAATAAGCTGGAAACCTTCCAGTTCTCTAAGTTATCTTTCCTCAATTTGAACAAAAACACTACTAAAACCCCTGAAAAATGTTTAGCATACCTGTGGTGATCTAGAACATAATTAAACACCTAAGCTAAAATGCTGTATCTCAAATGTTTAACTCATTCAGAGAGGGTACACTTGCACATAATAGCAATATCACTACAGTGGGTGCAAAATAACTATTTCTCATATTTGTACTATATCCTTAACATTAAAGTTGTGCAAAGCTACGATTAAAAAAAAACACGTCCCCATCACTGAATTAGTTTAAGGTTCAAATTTTCAAGACTAGCTAATGACCTTAGAATAATTACCCATATGACCTGTATCTGAATATGGAAATAGATGGCATGCTACAAATTAGCATGCTGTTTCCCCTTTATCCCTGACATAGTAACAGGATAACAAACCCATTGCTTGTAGAGAAATCAGCAAAATGATCAGGCACACCAGGTTTCATGGACTGATTTCTTTCCACAGGTTCTAAGTTTTAATAAAACTGACAGGTCATGAAATATAAAAATGTGGGTTTCTTAAAAAGTGATATTTTGTGTTCTTTTTAGAGATACAGTAATATCACGATTTCATTAATACAAAAACACATTTGCTCGTTCAAGATGCTGTTGTTACCTTGTGATTGGGGCTATAAATCTTATTCTATATAAGATAATAAGGTTGAGTATCTCAGCATCTTATCCAGAAAATGTTATAAGAAAATCTAAAAGAATACTGCAATACTCATTTCTGTAAATAGGATTAAATTAAAGTTAGAATGACCATTAAAAATTGACAGCCTATAACTTTTTCAAAACCTGTTTGAAACTGAAATATGATAGTGAGGTATGTGAAGGTTAACAATTCTGAAAGCTATCAAATACAGAAATAGATCATGGCATTATGAGACTGAGCATAAAACTATGCATTTCTGTGTTACAGTGAAATTGCCTGCTCTTTTCAACTGTAACATAAAATGATATTAAACAGATTTGTCATTCCAGTTTGCAATGCAGTTATGCCTGCACTCTGTAGCACAGAGAGATGGAGTTAGCTGGTGACTTCAAACTAAGCAGGGGAGCTACAAGAAGCAACTGAGTGGGTGGACTGTATTATGTCAGGTCAATAACCATTACCTTTAATTAGGGCACAGATGAGATTAATCACTTTTCACCCACAGAATGCCTTAGTACCCACTCATTCTAGTCCCTTTACTAATTATAGGCACCTTGGATGTCTGGTTGCTATCAATAAGGCAGACTGTAGGAGAAATTAAATCAAAACAAAGAACTTGCAGATCCCACCATTGCAAACTAGTTCCCCCTGCACCAGATAGCGTTCATCCTGTCTTCCCCCATCCTAACTCCACAGCAGTAAGATAAATTACTTCTTTCTTATTTTTTCACACTTTCTCTTACTGTTTGGCTTTTCCTCAATCTTTTTACCATACCCTAACTTGTTTAAAACTGCATTGTAAAAAAGTATGGAGGAAGTAACTGCATTAAGCTAAGGGTCGGAGGACCACTAGGCCCCAGAAATCACAGAGTTCTAGATATTCTGAGGTACATCTTAGAGCATTTTTTTCAACCTTTTGAACCTCTGATGAAATGAAGAACCATTATTTTTTCTTTTAAGTAAAATGTAAATTGTCTCTGAAGGTTTATGTTCAAAGCTAACACAATAGTATCTGACAATAAACTGAGATGAAAAATGCTTGCAAGGATATATCTGTGGGAATAGTGCCTGCATCTCTATCCTCCCTAAAAGCTAGTTATGTTCTGTGTACCACTCTAGTGTTAGACTGGGATGTAAAGTAAAAGAACAAATGGCCACAGGCATGCATTACAAAGCTTAACGTCTGTGGAGGAGGAAACCAGAGCATCTGGATAAATCCCCCTTACACACACAAACACACACAACACACACACACACACACACACACACACACACACACACACACACACACACACACACACACACACACACACATGTGCACACACACACACTGAGTACATGCAGGCTCCACACAGAGGGGATCATATCCAGAAACTCAACCAGTCAACCAAACACTAAGGAATGGCAATGCTACTCTGCACCAATATGCCAATGACCAGTTGCTATCAAACACATCCTTATCAGTATAACAACTCCTTAACTAGCAAATGACATTGGTGTTAGTCACTTTCATTCATAGGAAACCCTCATACTCAGCAGTTAAAGCCACATTTATTGACTGTGTACCCCGAGGTATCAGACTGTAATAAAATAAATATAATAATTGGACACAGTACTTTATTTGAACCACTGTACACACACACACACACACACACACACACACACACACACACACACACACACACACACACACACACACACTCACACACACACAGATGTACCACAAGTTCCGGCAAACTGTGTGGCTGTGTACACTTCAGATATCTGATTTAGATCAAATGACTAAATAAATATATAAGCAATAACCATATATATTTCCAACAACTAATTTCAGAATAATACAGTGCAATCTATTACAACTCCCCAGGTATGCATTGTGCAGATGTGCATACAGACACACACACACACACACACACACACACACACACACACACACACACACACACACACACACACACACACACAAACGACCATCAATTACAGCCATTGTACACCTCAGATGTTTGAGTGTGAGTAAATAAATAAATAAATTCATTAACTGCCACACAGTCACTGCTCTCAGAATAAAGTCTGCAACCTATTGCTCCCCCCATGTACCTCTCACCTCTTAGCTCAAGAATCAAGAGGAATGCTAAAAATAATGGGGGAAAGGTCCAAAATCAAGACAGATACTTCCCTTATATACTTAGAAAGTTACTGGAATAACAGACTTTGCAATAGCATGCCTCTTCTGAAGGCTATCAAGTCTGAAACTCAAATGTCTGTTATTGTTTAGTAACTGCAGTCCTTACCGATTTACCAGACAAACAATGATTTTATGAGGAAACACACCAAAATCTGAGACAAAGCCAAGGACAGTGTTGAGCTTCTATGCCCCCTTTGCATGCATACAAACATGCACACATATGTGTCTCTGTACTATATATATATATATATATATATATATATATATATATATATGTGTGTGTGTGTGTGTGTGTGTGTGTGTGTGTGTGATTTTACCCGTTAATGTTGAGTTTATAAATTAATATAAGAGTATGTAGAAGCAAAGGTGGTCTTACAACCATAGCTATGTCAGTTGGCACCCTGAGCCCTTTGTCAAGACCCAGAGTGGAACCCCCAGAACTTGAGGTTGAACTAAACTAAAACAGTCTTCCAAATTTGATGACAACAAAAGTACATTTGTTTTGTAACTGCAGCAATGGGCTTATTCTAGCTCCTTGCTAGTGTTACAAATACACACTTACGTTACAAATAATTGAAAGCATTCTTTTAAGCAGCCACAATGTCAGCTGCTGAGCCATAAATGAACGGTGGTACTATACTTGTGCCTGATTGGCAACTCTTTTGAGGTACTGATTATGTCCCCTATCAGCATGCACCAGGAGCAGATTCTCATTTTGCCCCATCCTACCTATGGTACGGGGTGGTATCATGAAATTGTTGGCAACAGTTTTGGTTGTCAGGCATACTGATAAATAGCAGAAAGCTACTTTAGAGTAATCCTAAAACACAGTAGGGTTTTTTATGGGTGTGGAAGCTTATATTAAGAGTGAAAGTTAAAGCTATGTGATCTGATTTAACCAGAGACGTGGCAACATGTAGTATGGTAGAGGAGGATGAGGAGGAATAGCTGGTAAAGAGAAGATTAAGAAGCTTACACTCCTGGTGGTGGGTGACATAATTTACATTAGGGAGCTGGGATTTATAAATTCATGGCAACTCTGAGCATTTCTTTATTTGTAATTCTTAACCAGGTAGGTGGACTGGTTCTTCAAGAACCATTTTCATCCACAACCCAGGCCAGTAGCTGTAGCAACAGCCTTTGAAAATTCAATATAAAGCAACATTCGGATGTATAAGATCAAGTTCAAGCAGTTCAGAGATGATATACAATTCTGTGAATGAGAAGCACACTTGAGTGCCATGTATAGTCTTGAGATAATAAAATTATTAAAATACAGGAAACAGACTGCTGTTATACTTACTTGCTGAGTAATGTATTTACAATACATTTTTGAAGTCATCTAGGATAGTGCAAACATTGTTTAACATAATGGTGATTTTGACATTTTATACTAATATTTAGCCATTATCCTTGTAGCGGCTGCATTTAATGCTGGTTGTATAGGTTATCCAATGGACTGAAGAGTACTAAAGTCACCTGTAATAAGGATACTTGATTTAATGGGTACGTTTTCATTTTGACTGAGTTACTCAGTATACTATGAAGGAAACAGAGATGCGGACCTCTAGTTGGCACTGATGCAGTTGGTGGTTTTGATAAACTAAACTGGGACCTCTATAAGGTCTACATTTTCCAGACTGGCATTGTGCATGATTTGACACAAGACACTTTGGGTCCTGATGTATCTGGATATGACATACCAGTTCCCAGTGGTCCTGAATGCATGGTAAGCATAGTACCTTTATAAGGAGAAAGTACTGTCATTGTACTGAAACCAAATCATGGTGGTTGCACTAATATGTTTTTTTTAGGGTAGAGTAGGCAACAAACTCAGAGATGTTGTTGCTTAAGCTGCTAGCACTGAGCAGAGCAACATTGATTTTGTTCAAATTGCAATTTTCTAGGTAGATAAACTCACAAATTGAACATTGTCTAAAAATGGCACAGTGAAGGAAGAAAAACTTGTAACCAGTACACGAAAGACATGTCGTATGAGGTACAGGCTATCTCTAATAAGACATGGAAGTCTTTTAACATTTCTTCATAAAATTTAGATAGCCCAAATACAGAAAAAATAAACAAAACAGCCTAAAATTAATATAGTAAGGGTAGAAAAATTTGCAGTAAACAGAATAAGGGCAAAAATCAATCAAAATACCAGCAGGAAAAGTACAGTAAAAAAATAAATAAATAAAAAACAATAGAAACTTAACCTTGTTGCTAGCAGTTATGTGAAGTGGATACAGATTCAGAGCAAATATAAAATTTACCTACTTAAGTGAATGTGGACAACCGAATTAGTAATCTGTGCAAATCTACTCAGCAAGTCACTACAGGGGGCAAAAAAGCTGCAGATGGCAGATTATTTACCAGCAGGCTAAGGATAACCTGTGATCAGATGGTGAATCACAGATGTTAATAAGGAAAAACAAGTATAGTACAGTGCAGTACAGTACAGTACAAAACAACTCCCTACTATTACAATCCTATTTTTGCCATGTAAACTTGAATAGGAGGTCTGTGTAGAGATAAGCCAATCCTTACTATGTAGGCCTCAATAGAGAACAGAGAGACCTTTGTAGCATTGGTAAGGTTGCATTTGATATCTAACTGGACATGGGAGTGTCTGTACAACAAACAATAGGGGTGGTGGCTATTTTTCTTATAAGAAATACAAATTGTTGAAAAAAATAATTTCAGGATAAACTAACAATATTTTTTTCATGGAAAGGGTCAAGCCATCAATGCCCTTACTTTTCCCATGTGCTAGTGCTTCCTCCCACACATGAAGTACAATAACAGGGATGTGTGTCTTTCAATCTAGTCAGTTCACATTCTTGAGTGTCTCTCAAAAAGTACATTTACTTTAATAATGTTCCACTGTTGCTTATATTAATTAATCCCCCTTTAAATAAACTATCTAACTATAAATTATATTTTGCACCCAGGTAAAACATGTGTGTATCTATCTTACTATCTACCTATCTATATATTTATATATATATATATATATATATATATATATATATATATATATACATATACATATAAATACATATATATATATATATATATATATATGTGTGTGTGTGTGTATATGTATATCATTAGTGAGAATGTCACATCTCTAGCAAACTACATGCATCCTTGCATTCCAGAACATTTGCTAAAAAATAAACTTAAAAATCATAAGATTAAACAGGTGTAAGTGTTTTATGAGCAATAAAAGCTATTAAAACTGTATAAATATTATCAGTATGAAGTGTCCTTTACAGCAATAACAGTCAATGCATTCACTGTCTTTCAATGGTCAACAGTTTGTAAGTGGTTATTTTCAACTGTTTTCTGCACTTCTGTTTTACTGCATATCTGTTTAATCTGTGCAACTGTTTTTAGTCCCCTTGTTGTTGTCTGTTAGAGCTGAATATATGTTACTGTTTGTGAACTTTGGCACTTGTAGTGAAATCATTTGTCTAGAGACCCTAGCTGTTTCTTTGTGGGAGAGAGATAATCAGTCTGGTTTGATCTAGCTAGAAGCATTCCTGCAACACTGTGTTATTTTGATTGGATAGTTTGGCTGGTTTCTGTTTCTCTGCCTTTAACAGCCAGTATTTTAAACCAGTTTGTACTTGTTTGCTCAAGCTGTTCAAAGCTGCAGTGAGACGGGCCTTCTGCCACTTGCTCTGTTGTGATATTGGAAAAAGATAAGTGCTTATTTTCAACTGACTTCTGCACTTCTGCTTTACAACATATCTGTTTAATCAGTGCATCTGTTTTCTTAGATCTCACCCTCCGGCCCAGCTGCTCTTGGGGTCCTAAAGTTTGGTGGCTTTGAGTTGCCTGCCTCTAGTATAAAGTTAATACTGGACACTCCCCCAGTCACATTACATCAGTTCATTCTACTGTTTATAGTGAGAAGTTTGTAAAGGCCCACCCCTTTAACTTCTCAACCCTGAATTATCTTATTATCTTCTGTTTCCTCACTTTGTACTAAAAAAAAAAAAAAAAAACTGTATACCTCTTCCTACTTCATTTTGCTACTTGTGCTTTGGAGTTCAACTGCATTTAGTTTGCCGTATTTATTACTGCTTGTTGGTAGCTTCATTAAGTTGATGACAGTATTCTAATGAATTGCTGCTTTATTTGTGCTGTCTGTTACTGTTGTGATTGTGAGCTACTGTTTTAAAGCAATCTACTGATTAACTATATTTCTTTGCTATCTACTGCACTTCATTACTGTTTAACTGCATTTTTCTGCATTTTGTTGCTGTTTAACTGTATTTTTTCATACTGCAAGTTCTGTTCGTTTGACTGTAAGTGATTAATCTGTGCTTCATTGTGATTTTTTTTACCGTATTCTTAACTTTAAAATTGAGTAGCTGTGTTCTTAACTTTAAAATTGAATAGCATAGTCTAGATACAGGTCTGCTGCATCCAGAGCTTCAGCTGCATGTTTTTTTACCCTTTTTGAGGTATTCCAGCTACAAGATTTCCCTTAGTAGCACTTGTGTTATTATCTAATAGTACTTCTCTTAGACCTTCCTCCCTTTACCCTCTTAGCTCTTTCATTTTTTGACAAATATAGATGGACAATTTCTCACATTTTCTCCTGCCATTCTGGTTTGATACTGGCATCCTGAGACAGTGTAGCAACTGCCACATGTACATGGACAACCCTCTAGTACTACCATCTAGGAACACAATTTGCGAGAGATGCAATTACATCAAGCACCTAGTGTCATTGCTCTCTCCTCCACAAACTAGTATACAGTATCTGGCACTGAGAAGGTTGGCAATACAAACACCACACCTCAAACACTACCCACACCTACATAACACACCTCCAGATGTGCGGTGGTCCTCAACAAAAGCATACCGTCCGCTAACAAAATGTTGATTTACACTTCCTTATCATATAACTCAGCAGGCAACTCCATATTTTCTAACTCAGTTGGTAAAATATGGAATCAATTACCACAAGACCTTACAACCCTAACCTCTCTCCCACTATTTAAAACTAACCTAAAACATTTCCTCTCTAACCACTGGTTATGCTCTTGTACCAACCCTGACTAACTATTATTCACTAATTTTCTTGTTTCATTTAAAACAGAATATTCTGAACTAACTTATGTAACTCTCTATAAACTAATCTTTTCTCTTAATTTCTAACATTATCATTCCTGTGTACTACTTTCCATGTTTGATTCTTTAACTCACTTTTTAACGGTACTTTCTTGTAAATTATGTTTTGGTATTTGTAAATTTTTACAAATCAAAATATGTAAATTGTAAATTTTTGTTAATCTGATGATGCATCATTCTATATTAATGTTATTTTCTAATAGTTGTACGATATATCTCTGTGCTTTTTTTTTTCCTGAGGATGTTTTTAATATGTTTTTTTACTGGAGCTTTTCTCCTCGGGCCTCCACTGAAAATGGACATGTATCCAGTTGGATTAGCCCGGTCAACAAATGTAAAATAAATAATAATAAATAAATAAATATCCAAACAAAAGAGATCACTGAGGCATAAACACACGTAAACTCCACTGCCCACCACACCACACACCACACATAGTCCACACACCTGTGTCTCACAGCCACTAAGGTCCAAAAATAAATCCAACATATTAGTCATAGGAGACTCCATTGTGAGACACACAAATTTGCCCTTTACCAGGCTGGATAAGGAGAAAGTCATGGTTAGTTGTTTGTCAGGTGCCAGAATCCACCATATCACCAATGCATTCAAGTCTCTCAACAAGTACTGTTATGGCTCTGTCATAGTCCATGTTGGAGTGAATGACTTGAGACGTACCTCCCTGGGCTATATGAAGAGAGACAAGATCGAGCTCTCTGAGTATGTGTCCCAGGCAGGTATGTTCCTAGCCTTAAGCAGCATTCTACCATCACCCAGAATGATGCCTCAATGCAAACAGAAAATGATTGACTTTAACAATTGGCTTAATTTCTGGTGTCATTCCAAGAGGATCCAGTATCTGACAGCCCGGGATGACATGATTGACAACCATGATGCTTTGCAATATAGGCTGCTTACTTTAACTTAGAAGTCTGAATCGTAGCTAAATGATTCAAGCACCTATATTACCTGGAACCCTGTATATAATATAATATAATTTATTCCATCTTTTTTGTTCTAGTTTTCAGTTGTTTAACATATTCTACATATTCCTTATATTTCTTATATACCTACTTAGACTTGCAAACTTCTTTATACTTAGGTATTTATAGTTATTTGCATTTAAGGATTCTTTTTTATTGTTTGTTCTGAATGTTCTGAAAGGTTATTTATGTTATAGTTTATGTATTTAACTAGTTTTTAATTATGTCACTAGTATAAGTAAGTAATTTATTTTAGTGTTGAACTAATCTGACTTTAGACCAACATTTTGACTTTTTTAAACTGTATTTATACTATGATACTAGTGGTACTTATATTTATATTACATTTTACTCTTACTCCTAGTTTACTTTAACTTACTTCACAGGATGTTGCAAGTACTGGTAAACTACCACATCACTTTATTAGCAAACTCGAGTTTTGACTTGGCTTTAAGAAAATGTGATGTGTTTTACAAAATATTGTAAACTTGTTGTTTATTAACTTATTTTGAGGGACACAAGTATACAATATGTTAATTTAATGTACTAAATATAAGTGTATGGACTTTGCTTGCTGCTATCAGTTGGGGAAGTACTAGTATAACTAGTTTTTTAACATGACGGGTTCTTTAACTTGATGATTTCTGTTAACTGATACTCTCAATTAAGATGTTAGTGACGTGAGAGTATAAATATGTTAATGTAACTTGTTTTGTTAGTCTGAGGAAGTTGCTCAAAATTTGGGCGACGAAAAGCGCTTCACGTGTATTTTATTAAACCTGTGGTTTGTCTTCAGTGGTGTGTTGGATCCATTTTTTGGTTTATTCAGTTTGTTTTTATCACCGAGTTTGTCAACCATGATGCTTTGCCAGAGATGGCCTGCATCTGTCTCCCTTGGGCTTCAGGTTCTTGGCAAAGGCTCTTGCCTCCCTCATAGTGCCGTTTTTAGGCAATGCCATGAGGTCAAAACTACCAACATGAAAAGTTCATCAAAATGTAAATTAAAGGTTATGCTGATAAACGCTAGGAGTCTAAATATGAAACTGCACTCATTGCAAGCATTCTCAACCCTGGAAGAAGCTGACATTTGTTCAGTCACAGAAACCTGGTTCAAAGATGTGGAGAGCACCCCAGCCATACCAGGTTACTCATCCTATCATTCATTCAAACCCCAAACTGTGGGCAGCAAAACAAAAGGAGGTGGAGTTGCAATATATATATAAATATATATATATATATATATATATATATATATATATATATATATATATATATAACATACACACCTCTAGGCTGGGTAAACAGTATGATGCACAGGAAACACTCCAGGTGCAGTTAACAATTGATAAGACCCTTATTCAAATCATAGCTAGCTATAGGCCTCCAATTCTGACTCAAGATGCCCACTCCACCTATGTGGACTTCTCTGAATCTATCAAGATTCAACCCTTTACCCTGATCCTGCGTGACTTTAACTATCCAACCATAGATTGGAATAAATACTCATGCCAAAACGCAAATGCCCAGAGATTCCTTGATTTCATCAATGCAAATGCCTTGGACCAGTTGGTTGAAACCCCCACAAGAGGTGAAAATATCTTGGACTTGGTATTAACCAACATGAGTAACCACTGCAGCATCCCTACAGTGTCATCATCCCTGGTAAGATCTGACCACAAAGCAGTCACTTTCAAAGTCACCATCTCCCCTGACCCCCCCCCCCCCCAGCAAGGGTCAAGCAAAAAAACTTCTCCAAAGCTGAGTACAACCTCCTGAGGGAAGGTATAAACAGCTTCACAGACCCCTCCCTCTCCATATGAACTGGCAAATACGTCCAAACCTATGCCAAAGTACTATATGAGCATTTATATAGCTGCATGGAATCAGGAATACCAGCCAGGATGAAATCATCCTCTGGAAGGAAGCGTAAACCTGTCTGGTGGACAGCTACAATAAATAAACTCTATAATAAAAGGAAAAAAATGCTGTCCAGGACCATGAAGGAGCAGGTGCCTAATTGGAAGCAATCTCTCCTTAGCCTGAACAAGTAAATAAGACCACTAGTGAAATCCTCCAAAGCAAACTTGGAGTCCAAACTGGCCAAATCTACTAAAGACAATCATATGACCTTCTTCACATATGTCTGCAGTCTCAAGGGAAGCACCCAGATCTGTTCACAACTGGTGGTCAAGGACACTACATACACAAATGATGCAGATATAGCCAACCTGCTGGCAGACAGGTTCAGTGAAAACTTCACTCCTCTGTCACCACCATCAGTAAAACAGAACATTCCTAGTACCTGCCACCTCCCCTTATCTCTAGGGAGAAAGTCATCACTGCCCTCTCAAAGGCAAAAAAATACAGCCTCCATGGAACCTGATAACATCCCAGGCTGCATCCTACATGAACTCAGGCAGGAACTTGCAGCACCATTAGGCACCCTATTCAACCAAAGCCTGAGTACTGACTTCGTCCCAGCCAAGTGGAGGACAGCTACTGTCACTCCTTTGTACAAAGGTGGAGCGTCCACCGATCCAGGAAATTATAGAACCATCAGCATAGCTAGCATGATCTGCAAGGCCATGGAGATGATTATTATGGACCTCATTAACAAGGGTATTGGCAACCTCCAGACAGTTGATCCCACACAGTTTGGTTTTGTCAGGGGGAGGTCATGCCTGTTAAATTTGGTCAACTTCTTTGAGACAGTCACCAAGGCCATAGATGAGGGGAAGATAGTGCACACCACCTACCTTGACCTGGCCAAAGCCTTTGATACTATTCCCCACTCAGGTATAATAGATAAACTTTCTCAACTAGACATCAATCCATATGTTACCAGATGGGTAGCAAACTGGCTCACTGACAGAACCCACCTAATGAAAACAGGGGAAGTTACCACAAGTAGTAGACCCTTAACAAGCAGTGTACCCCAGGGATTGGTCTTAGAGCCTCTCCTGTTTGGGATATACTTCTCAGAGGTGCAGGCCAAATCTAACGGACTGTGGCTGACCAAGTTTGCAGATGACTGCAAGCTGGGTGCTGTCATCAATTT
>NC_056734.1:73197327-73212327 GCF_019279795.1 Protopterus annectens
TTTATTAGCTGGTATTTCAGTTAGTTAAAGAAGCAAGGCCCCAAAAAAGTCTAGATGCCATAAAGAGCTATGGGTGCGAACTGGATGTATACAAAAAAGGAACTGTAGGCTTGAGGGAGTTAAGTCTGACCATAAACTTGTAACCTCATCTTTCAAAATTCCTAAACTCCCTGCAGTAAATAATTCTGAATTCAAGTATTTAAAATGGACACACTTTCTCAAACTCCTTGATGAGCTATTCAAATTCACTTGTTATATAAAAATCCCAGTACTAACACAGCTGCTATTTACACAAAACCTTACATTTCCACATCGATAAATAACTGGATCTGGCCATCCCTACTAGAAATAAATGTAATAGTAATTTTAAGAATAAGCCAACCTGGGCACTTATATCCTCAGATACTATTTAGGTAACTACAGGTGTGCCCAATACACAGTAGTTGAACTACCACCTTTTCAGCATCTACTTATCCAGTCTTCAGACAGACAATCAGAACCTTTGGTTGACCATATTTATAGATGACAGAAAAATGGGAATCATTGTCAAATCTCCTCTGATACAGGCTATAACTAATAACATGTAGTGGGTAAAAACAATAATATGAGCAAATGTCCTTGTAAAATGTACATGTGCTTTGCTTAAGTAGATGATCTTGGAATGATTTTATGAAACACAGCAAATTCTCAAGGTTCCTGTCATTTTGCACAGAACTAACCTTCATAAACAAGAGGTGTATAAAACAGTGTTGAATTGTCACATTTGGGAAACAACCCTCTCCCTCAATGCACAGTGTAGGCAATATACCATTTCAAGATGATATTGTAGTCATGGATCTTGAAACATGGGTTGATAATTTCCTCTTCTTTGATCACCATGTAACAGCAGTAGTCAGAAAATCCTTCTGTTTGGCACAATTATATCTTAAGACATATATTACAGATCAAAATAAGTTATCTTTCCTTTTTATGTAGCTCCAATTAGGCCAGTTATTGAATATAATGTCCCATTTGGGATGTACCTTTCTAGTCATATTAAGCAACTGAAAAGGACCTAGGGATTCCAGACTAAGAAGATTGTTAACCTAACGTCAATGAAATTACAGGACATACATGACACACTACCATTTTACTCAGTTTCATATATGCTCTTACAAGGTGATCTATACATTGCATTCCACACCATCAGGGACCCTGCATCTTGATCTACAGCATCTTTGCATGTCAAATAGCACCACTAATACCACAACTAAGGAGTTAAATCTCTGCTCTAGAGAGACAGGTTTATTACTCAGTACCTACCCTACCACTGGAACAGGTTTCCACAGGTAGTTAAACAAACTGACACCCAAGCATCCTTTAGATCAGGGGTGGGCAAACTTTTTGATTCGTGGGCCACATTGAGTTCTAACATTTGACAAAGGGGCCGGAACAGGAGCAGATAGATGGCATGCTTTGAAAACATCACCTCATTGGGGGGAAAAATACACATCTTGGGATATGGAGAAAACATGTGCTTTAATTTCCAATGAAAATGAAGAAAAGCATTACAATAAAATCTCCGACTTCGAAATGAGTCTTTAAACACTGAAAATCAAATAAATGACCATTTTATTTTAAAGCACTGAAAGTTCTATTATCCTTCAGGATATCACCATCACTCTCCTCCTGACTGTCTTTTTTTTCAAAAACGGTAGGAGATGCAGATGTACTTGTCCTGTTCCTTTTATTCAATTTGTTTCCCCGGTGCCAAAAGTCAACAACGACCAGTGCAAGGACGAAACAGTTGTAGCAAGTCAGTCTGTGAAGCGTTATATTTGATCTGCGCGCACTGTTTATTTTAACGTGCGTATCACGGAGACACACATTTTAATGGGAGCAGTGTTGTTGGTCTCCTTTTTTAGCCAGCGCATCAAAGTCTGGAGTTAGTTTTGTTGTGGCGATTCTCAGGATGGATCTGAGGTGTAGGTCTATTAACTTGGATCTGTGGCTGGCTTTGTTGATGTTCATGACGCTGAAGGTCTGTTCACACACGAAGGTAGAGCCGAACAAAGCCAACATCATCTGCGCTTTTTGCCTTAGATTTGGAAACGCGGCATCATTGAGTGAAGCATAGAAGTCATTTAGTTTCAGAGAGCTGAACTTCTCTTTTAAGGCAGGGTCGGACTGAAGGTCAATCAGTTCGAGCTGAAGCTCCTCTGGAGCTGTTTCGGGGTCTTGTGACAGAGAAAAGGCCACCAATTGATGTGACTTGTCAATTTTGTCGAAATCCAAAAACCAACTGCAGAATTCTCCGTGCAGTGCATCCAGTGACTCACTGTATTTCTTTACTTTTGCTCCGGCCTCTTTCAGCGTGGCTAGTCTAGGAAAGTGAGTGAATGACTTGTTCAAAATCTGCCTGGAGAATAAAGCCAGCTTGGATTTGAAGGCTTTCACGTTTGTGTACATGTCATACACAAACTGCTCCTTCCCCTGCAGTTTCACGTTGAGCTCATTCAAGTGTGAAAATACGTCCGTAGCAAACGCAAAGTCACACATCCAGCTCTTGTTGCTCAGCTCAGGAAATTCATCAGTCTTCCCCTGCCGCTCCAAAACCACGCCAATCTCCTCTGAGCTCCCACACTCGTTGAAACACTTTGCCCAAACTCAACCAGCGGACACAGGAGTGATAAAGCAGGTCCTGGTGATCCGCATCAGTTTCCTCCAGGAACACAATGAACTGACAGTGCTGAAGTCCCCGTGCACGTATGAAGTTGACGAGTTTCACCACAGGATTCACAACATGATTCAGCTGTAACACCGATTTGCATAGAGATTCCTGGTGGATGATGCAGTGGAGGAAAATGACATCCTGGTCAGGGTTTTCATCTTTCACTTTATTCTGGATTCTCCTCAGCAGGCCAACGTTTTTTCCCGTTAAATTCGGAGATCCATCTGTGGTGACGTTAACAAGCTTACTCCAGGGAAGCTTCATGTTTTTGATGGCAGCAGACACCCGTTCAAACAAGTCCTCTCCCAGTGTTTGTCCTTTCAGAGACTCCATTGTCAAAAACTCCTCCGTTATTTCAAAAGTTTCGTTGATTCCTCGGATAAAAATGAGGAGCTGAGCAGTGTCTTTGACATTGTTGCTTTCATCCAGTGCTAAAGAATAAAAAGTGAATGACTTCGCCTTTTTGTTTAATCTGCTGGTGATATCTTCATCTATTAGTTCCACACGGCGAGTCACTGTCCGCCGTAATAAACTGATTTTCTCAAATTTGTCTTTGGTCTCCGGGCACAAAATACCTGCTGTCTCTACCATACATTCTTTTAAAAACTTGCCCTCAGACAGTGGTTTGCTGGCCTTTGCTATTTTGAATGAAAGCATAAAACTGGCCTTGGTACTTGACTCTTGAATGGCAGTTTGACGGTGAAAAAAAACTTTGCTGAGCCTTCAAATTAGCTGCCACCTTCTCAGCAGCAGCTTCCCGTTCTTTTGTTGAGAGTTTGCTAGCATAATTAGCGTGCTTTGTGGCAAAGTGACGGCTAATATTATACTCTTTAAAAACCGCCACAGTTTCTTGGCATATCAGGCAAACAGCAGATGATCGGTGTTCAGTGAAAAAATATTTAGTTGTCCACTCCTTTCTGAACACTCGACATTCTCTGTCCACTTTCCTTTTCTTGGGTCCGCTCATCTTCATAGAGGGGCAGTGGGTAATAGGCCTACGCTTCACCTCAACAAAGCCAATATACCTAGAGTGCGCCATCTAGTGAGGAAACATCAGAATTGCAGGGGAAATAAAACATTAACAAGGTTAATTTATTAAATTTTTTCAAGTTTGGCGGGCCGAATCAAAACGTTTAATGGGCCGCATGTGGCCCCTGGGCCGTAGTTTGCCCATGCCTGCTTTAGATTATACCTTGATGATTAGATGGGTACTCCTAAATTTACTCCATGACTGACTTGCTTTGTCCTCCTTGAGAAGGGGGACACAGTGTGAATATTGTCAAGGCATAGGGTCTTGGGACTCAACTACCTTTTACTTCCTATGATCATATGATCCTAACCTAAACCTAAAACCGTACTCCTAAAATTGTAATCCCGATCTTAAAGCACTAACCCAAAACCTAAAGCTGTAAAATTTTAAACCTACCACTAAACATTTGACACTAACACCTAAAATACTAACTCTAAAACTAACCACAAACCCTAACTCTAACACTGTACCCCGAACCATACCTCTCAGCATGCTAATGCAGAACTAGGTTTATAAGAGCAATACATACCTCTTAACTTCTTAGTGCAAGAAATCTGGACAAATCCTAAAATAATGGGGGGGGGACAAAGGCTCAAAAATATGGACAGATTTTAATAGTTTTATAAACTTAGAAAGTGGCTAAAATGACAGGTTTTGTGTGAACATGGGTTTTCTGAATAATACATCTGCAACAAAAATGTATGTCATTTAGTGACTTCCATCCTTGGTAATTTGCCAAAAAATACAAATTTTGTAAAGAACTGACTAAAAATATAAGGCAAAAAAATCTGGACATTCTGCAAAAATGTGGACAGTTGAGAGGTTTGGAGCAATATTTTCAAATTGTCCCTGTGTTGGGGCCTTTGTCACCCATCATTTTTGGCTTTGTCCATAATTCTTGATCTAAGATGTGGACACCAATCACCCTGACCCTAAAATTTAAACATTAGCTCATAAACTCTGTTTCTGACCCTAAAACTCTCTAACCCTAACCATAAACTGTAGGGTTGCTACCTTTTCAAATGCCCAAAGTTGGGACACTTATTGAAACGTGAGATTTTGCAACACAAAACATACCCACAGTCAGTGCAAGGTACAAGAAGTTCACTTTTTTGCCCAAATACCAACTTATTCTTGTAGCATTTGCTTTGCTTATGCTGTTGTATAAAACTTAGGTGTTTCAGATGCAAAATAACTGTTTTATGCAACTATTAAATACAACTTAAGAAATGTTTTTTGTCCTAAAAATCTCAGGACATTTGTCAGTTTTTTTAAGGACACAACTGCCCAAAGAGGGACTGTCCCTCGCACAGAGAGACAAGTGCTAACCCTAATAAACCATTCCTAAAGCTATCAATGATAAGGATCGAATATTAAAACTTGCATAATTCGTATTTACGCAGTTTACTTACGTTTACTTACACATACCTCACAACCTGCAAGAAATTTGGACAAAGCCATAAATAATGGGGGGGGGGGGGGGGCAAAGGCCCACAAATAGGGACATTTTTAAGTATGGCTCTTACAAACTTAGAAAGTTGATAGAATAACAGGCTTTGCATTAACATGAATTCTCTGAAGGGTATGAAGTCTGAAATTCAAATGCCTATCATTAATTTCTGAGTTCAGTCCTTAATGAATTGCCAGTAATTTGCCATAAAAATCAAAATTTTGAGCAACAGAATAAAAATATGAGTAAAAAATGTGGACAGTCTGCAAAAATCTGGACAGCTGAGATGTCTAGTGTCTGCGGCTTTAAGTCAGTATCACTGGCAAACTGCAGGTTTTAAGGCATCTTTTGCCCTGGCCAGTGTCATGTTCTGTGGTTGCTATGATACATCTCACCTCTGCAAGCACCGGAAGCAGACTTCGGGCCGCTGCTGCCTTTCCACTTCTGTAACCATTTCTGTAAATACAATTCCTATCGAAATGCTCATCCGTGAAGGAAGTGTTTTGGATTCGTTTCCTAACACATTACAGTCAAACTTCCAATGACTGCAACAGGAAATGTCTCAAAGGTAGGGGCTCTAAAAACAAACAAAAAAAAATGATTATAGTGAGGTAGCGGAGCTATCTTTTGCTAGTGTACAGCTAGTAAATCAATTATTAAAACATTGTAACATAAAACTAATGAGGAGTATTTGACAAGTAACAGAAAAAAATATTTTCATGATTTCGTCGGTATGCTCTTAAGAGGTCTCTGAGCTTACCATCAATTAATTTTTATAGACTTTATTAAGTTGGTTGATAGATTTATCTTAATCTTTAAGCATATCCATTTGATGTTATTGCAGATTCCATTACCGTCAGACTTGTAAGTTAATTGTATTCATTCTTTGAATTCAGTGTGGAGACGGGGGATGGAGTGGGGATGAGGGGTAAGAGCTACCACTAGCACTCTAGAGATACACGTACACGAGCGCACAAGACGAAGTGCGCAAGGGCTGGTAAGGTTATAGTAAGTTGTGTTCGCCTTTTTCATCACAGATTTTCAGTAATTGTATGAACAGAAGATCGTTTTTCCACTGCATATTTTAAAAAGGCTTACAAATTAAAAGAGTAATTTAGTTATTTGTGACAACATGTACAGCTGGGAGCTGGAGAACCGTAAAGCTTTCCAAACACAGTGATTTATGTGTATGATTTCTTGAAAATAGAATGAAATATCGGAGGGAAGAAAACAAAAAGACGATTAAATGAACACATTTATAAATAGTAGTGAGTTCAAAATACTTGCACATTGTGTCCGGTTTTACTGAAACAATGGTTTCACTTAATGACCAGTTCGCAGCATTGAAAAGCCCTGTGAACAAAACTAATGCAATTGTCCGCACGTTGGTTAGATATTAGATGGTGATTTTGCACAGTAAACACAACACTGAAGTTTGGGGAAAGAAAATATTAATAATATGAAAATTAGCTACACTTTTAGGGCATCATTTCAGAACAGTACCTCGGAGTATGCGGTACAAATGCTGAAAGTTGACAAAATATAATGTCTCTGTTCTTAAATTCAACGCAACTTTCCAATGCTGATAGTTTTCAACATTTTTGGAACATTATCTATATCTATTAACATTGTCTCGTGAATTAGACAGCTGACAAAGTGAAAAAGTGAAATAGTGAAATCCTTCATAGCCTTCAGTTTCTAAAATGTGGAACAGTTGCTTTTTTCTGCTTACATGTTTTTCTGATGAAACCAATATGATTTATTGCTGTTTACACTGATTTTTTTCTTAGAATTATTGAAGCTGAATATGTGACATATCCTTTCAGTATTGAACAAGGAATTCTTATGAAGCAAACTAAGGAGCTGTTCCTTGAAATCAGAGGCATACAATGTTAAGAAATGGCTTATTTATTTATCTAACAATGTTTTTTTAACTAGGTTCAAGTACCCTTTTTCAGCCATGATTTGTGCCCCAACATTAGAAAGAATTAGTAAAACTAAAAATATATATTACATAAGATGCATTATAAAGGGCAGCAGACAATTACATCAGCATTATATTACTACAGTGAAATATAAAGTGCAAAAGATTATGTACAAAACACTAGGTACACCTGTGTTCCAGCAAAGAACAGAAAAGTCTTTAGTTCAGGTTTTATTAAGTAGATATACATGACTTTCTTAGATGCTAATACTAAAGCACAGGCAGGCACTGTGCCCAGATGTTAAGTAAACTGGTCACTAAAGCAATGTGTCAAGCCTTAACAGTGGAAGCAGAATTAGAAAGCTGGACAGTATTCTGGAAGAACTCAATAAAAGTCACCCCCCCCCATTCTATTATAAAAATTATCAGTAAAAGACAATCTTTTTTAAAGTGCAAAGCGTACAGCATGCACTGGGAAAAACAATGCTATTGACAAGTTTCCATAAAACATTTACATATATTCTATTTGATGAGATAATCTTTGGGTGTTTATTTATTTATTTGATAGACTGCAAATTATTAAGGTTTCTAATATTCAGTAAAATGTCATTATTCCACACAGCAGGAACTGTTTTGGAGAAGTTCATTTTGCATCTGCTCAGGTTGAATGGTGGTCTGTACAGTTGAATTACGTTTGCTTCTGAGTGTGTATTCAGGTTTCTGTACTGAAGTTTGCTAAGAAGTGGGAAGCAATGTCTCACTTTTAAAATTTTACACAACAGTGTATTGGGCATTAATATAGTTATTGCTGTTACAGAAAGGCAGTTGTTTGCTTTTAGTGTAGTATTGTCGTATTCTTTAGTATTGGTTAGACTGATTAATCTGAGAATTTTGTCTGAAGAAGGGCAATTATAGGGAAACAGCATTACATTCTAGAGAGAAGTACTGTAATTGCTGTAGCCTACTTGGCCTCAGTACAAAGCCATTGAGATGTTTTACAAGATACCTCTGGCTTGTTTAGTATTTTGTTAACTTCTACTGGGGTATGACCATGAAAGGAATGGTTTTGAGCCAAAGTAAGATCTAAATATCTCTGCAATGAGGTGGTGGGGAGGGGATCCATAGTAATACAGAGTCCATGAATATTCTTTAGTTTGTAAGCTGTGACAGACAGCATAAATACTCAGAAAACCACTATGATGGACAGCTTATTACTGTAACCATTTCTGACTGATTTCAGTCTCAACCGGAGTGAAAAGTTGAAGATATGAGCTAGTAGTTTACTAATTTGCTGGCTAATTTGAGAATTTTTGAGTGTTTTATGTTGAAGCCCTGTGCTCAAAGGTTTACACACCTATGCTCAAAGGTTTCTCACAAAGAAAATGGGGTGATTAAAAATTCAAGCTATGTAGATAAATCAAGGGGAAATCAATCTGATCTGCATCTGTTTTTTAAGGCACTGTCAAATAAATTTCTTCACAAAACATTATGCGTGGAACACACAAAAATCTCAGAGCCAATATCAGATCAGCTAATTTATTAGTAAAACTCGATAAAAATAACAAGAAAAGAAGGAGTTAGTTTGGGAAGCAGCCTGTATCCAGACCATGGAGCAACTTTCCACTACTGATTAGAAAAGGTATAGCTCTGTTTAATTTAAAAAAAAACACTAGACAAACAATGGGTTTAAAGAAATACAGACGTAGGGTTATGACTTTCGAGATTCTAGATCACAAGCATAACACTGAGACCAATGAACCTGTGAAATAGCAGGCGTTTTGTTAAGTAAATGCAGAAAGTTGCATATTACTCTTTAAATGGCTGAATCAGTGTGGTATAATGGAGCACAGTTATTTATGTGGCATTTCCTTGCATGCCCTTTATAGAGAGAGAGAGAGAAAGAGGGGTTGATGCATTCACCTCCAATGTTTATTAGCACCTAAACATATGTATAGAAAAGGCAGTACATATCTCTGCCCTAAATATAATTCTAAATTCAAGAATAGGCCGCTGTGGTGGAACTCTTATATTGACAAACTGTATAACAAAAGAAAGAAAAGAAAAATAATGAAAAGTTGCAAGAACATGCCACCCCTTTACCTCAAGACAGCATCAAAACATGCCAGCAAGGCATTTTGGAGCACTGTTAGAAAATGTAACGCCACAGTATGGAAATATGGAAGCTAAAAGTCTTTCTTTAGTTATTTCAGGAAATTAAAGGAATAATATCTGACAATACACTGAGGTAATCCATAATAATATCACACACATTCCAATCCCAAGGATATAGCCAATAGCAGACAAATTTAGTATTAACTTTACCCCACTTAACTACATTATTGCCCTCACTATCGCTGAAAATCTAGTTTCCCCCTGAAATCACATTACTTTAATGGAACTAGACAACATATCAGGCTGCATTCTCATCGATACAAAAATGCCCAACTCAATGAGACCAGACTATATACCAGGCTGCATTCACATAAATGCCAAGTATACAGTGTCTGAGCCACTACTTAAACTGCTCATCCTGAGAGTTTGGGTCTGATGCCTGGAGAAAGGCTACTGTGATTCCAGTACTCAAAGTGACCCCTCTACAGACCCAGGTAATTATAAACCCATCATTATCTCCAGCCTTATTTGCAAAATCATGGAAGACATGCAGACATATGCAATCTAACTAATCTAGGCCTCAATCAGTTTGGTTTTGTAGACTCCTGAACCTAGTAATCATCTTCAAATGTTATAGACGCTGTGTACAGGGGTCACTTCATACATTCTACATATTTTGACTTGGATAGTGTATTTGACACTGTCACCCACTTTGTTGTTATTGAAAAATTAGAGAAATGTAGTGTAAATCCCTGCATTGTCCACTGCATTGCAAATTGTATATCCACCACATCCCAAGCTGTGAAAGTTGTTGGAACCCTCTCAGAATGTAACATTTTAACTAGTGGGTATAACAGGGATGAGTATTGAGCCCTCTCATGCTTGCATTTATTTTGCGGATATCCAGGCCAATGTCCCAGAAGTGCTGCTGACCAAGTTTGCTGATGACTGCACCCTGGGCAATGTTGTCAACTCTTCAACTGATACTAAACAACTTCAGCAAGGGCACATACCTAGTGTACTGACAATGGCCATAAGCTAAATGCAAAAAAAGCAGAGCAGTAACATTGAGCAAAAAATCTGTCCCTGTGTCATATGTTATAAATGGTACTGCTGTTCAGACAGTCATAATACACCTGGCTACAGAAGTGGACAACTCTTTCATTCAGCTATCATGTTTCTACCATAGTCAGGAAATCCTTCTATCTGGCCCACTTAATTTCTGAGGGGATATTTTCAAGATCCAAAGAAGTCATCCTACCATTATACTCCTCCCTTATTGGACCCATCACTGAATACAGTGCCCCTATTATATATGAATCTAGACATATTGAGCAACTAAAAAGGCCACAGAGATTTTTAACAAGAAAATTAAGGCCTTAAATTCTTCAAATATCCAAACAGGTTAGCATGACTCTCCTTATACTCAGCCCAATAGGTTATCATGATTCTCCCGAAACCCAGTAACCTTTTGGCGTGTCTGAGGTGACCTGTGTCTTGTTTTTTTTTAGACTTGAAAGACCCAATCCTATTTGACCGCCTATATCTTCACAAAATTAGTGGCTTTATAAGCACATGTGAGAAGCTGCAGTGGTGAAGCGGTAGCGTTGTCGCCTCACAGCAAGAGGTTCTCCCGTTCGATTCTCGGCTGGAGCGCCTTCTGTGTGGAGTCTGCATGTCCTCCCCGTGGTCAAGTGGTGTTTGAAAGACATGTGTGAATGGCATGCCTTCGTTGAAGGTTGGGCATCGGGCTGGCACCTCGGCACCATAAAAATCAACTGCCAATCATTAGCGGACTGGAGTTCCGTTGTGGCGACCCCTAACCGGGAAAAGCCGAAAGAACAACAACTAGGGACCTAAATCTATACCAATGAACAAACAAAACTTGATAGAAGGTCGGTTCTAGGCTTCTAACTTAACGTGTTTCTGTCTTGTCAAATACATTTTATTAATGTACAGTTGGTACTACTTTAGCTGCCTTTAAGACTGGCCTTAATGATTGTATGGATAGAATCAAATTTACACCAAGGTTATCGTGTAACCCTGCTTGATTTGGCAGGTAAGCACTATTGAATGTTTGAAAAGGGTGGCAAGAACTTTCAATATGTCTACTTAAAGGTGTATATAACTAGACATCTTATGGTTCCTGTGATCAGTGCTATGTTGTTCTCGATTTTTAGAAGAGTTGCCCCAAATGCTGTCCTAACCAATGTAGAGACATTCTTATTTATAAATGAGATTGGGTCCCTTTGTAACAATGTCCATTTTAAGTACATGTCCATGAATTTTATAATTGCTCAGTTCACATACCTCTTCCCAAAACATGTGCACTGAACATAAGAGGTAGTCTGCACATCATGTATTTACATTGACCAGATGCTTTGCAGCACAGCTGCCTTGACAGTCAGCTACATATTGTATCACTGAACTGTGTAACTCCTGCTTTACCTCTTTAAAAAGATGCTAAATAGTAAAGAGGCCAAGATAAAGTCTTGTAGTACTTAAGTTCATAGGTAGGTACTAGGCTATTGGCCCAAGGGCCTAAGTAAGCCTAGCCAACAAAGTTCCCTGGTTTATGCCAACCCAAGAAAGTTAATTTCCTGTGCCTCTGTCGAGCAGAGCCACAGAAGTGATTCCTGGGGTGTATTTCCTATTTCCCATCCACTCATCAAGATTTTTCTTGAAGAGTGTTCATGAGGAACTTTGCTTGACATAGATGGGTAGCTTGTTCCAGAGTATGGGAAGTCTCTGGGACAGGAATCTATCCCTCCAGCAAGTCCTGTTTATTGTGGTGACAAGGTTTAGGTCCCTAGAGCGTGTAGCTCGGAGGGATTAGGATTTCTTTAGGTGTAACATGTCCAAGAGTTCTGGGTTTGACATAGCTTTATATGTTAGGCAGAGATCACCTCGCAGTAGGCGATATGCTACAGAATAAAGCTGGAGTTTTTTGAAACGATCAGTGTAGGGCATCTGTTTGAGGCCAGTAATTCTCTTTGTGAGGTATGTCTGTGGCCTTTCCAGTTGCTGCAGATGTCTTGTGAGGCACATTCCAAAAGGGGCGTTGTACTCTATAATGGGTCTAATGAGTGTCGAGTAGAGGGGAATAATGACCTCTCTTTTCCTGGATGAGAACCCTTTTGTGATGAGGTGTGTTATGTAGAAGGATTTCCTGACTACTGTGGCAGTGTGATTATCAAAGGAGAGACTACTGTCCACCTGGGTCCCAAGGTCTCTTATCACACATTCGGTGTTAAGAAAACTGCCGCTTATGTGGTAGTTCATGGGTACAAGGTTTTTACCAAAGGGGATGACACTGCACTTTTTGGTATTGAGCTTGAGGCCATGGCTCTGACACCAGGCATCTGTCTCAGTGAGGCCCTTCTGTAGGATGTCCACATCATTTGGGGACTTGACTATAGCTCCTAGTTTGCAGTCATCTACAACCTTTGTTAGCCAGAGGCCTTCTGTGTTAGCCTGTACTTTAGAGAAGTAGATACCAAACAGGAGAGGTCCCAGGACTGAACCCTGTGGTATTCCACTTGTCACTGGTTTGAAGTCAGATTTGGAGTCTGCAACTTTTACAGTTTGGGTTCTGTCAGTGAGCCAGTTAGCAACCCATCTTGTGACATAGGGATTTATACCTAGTTTACTGAATTTAGCTATAATTCCAGAATGGGGGATGGTGTCGAAAGCCTTGGCAAGG
Organism: Protopterus annectens; assembly: GCF_019279795.1. Classification (NCBI taxonomy): domain Eukaryota; kingdom Metazoa; phylum Chordata; order Ceratodontiformes; family Protopteridae; genus Protopterus; species Protopterus annectens. The sequence goes on from NC_056734.1 coordinate 73,210,257, forward strand.
TCAAGATAGGCTGTGTGAACAACCTTACCCTCGTCTACGGCTTTGGTGACTGCCTCAAAGAAGTTGACCAGGTTCAGGAGGCAAGATCTGCCTTTCACAAACCCAAACTGGATGGGGTTCAGAGTTTGGAAGTTACCAATGTCTTTGTTTATGAATTCCATGAAGATACATTCCATGGCCTTGCAGACGAGGCTCGTCAGGCTAATAGGGCGATAGTTCCCAGGATCAGTGGTGGCTCCCCCTTTGTGGAGTGGGATAACTGTTGCTCTGCACCATTCAGTTGGCACAAAGCCTAACGTGAGGCTATGATTGAACATGGTGCTTAGGTGGGGAGTCAGTTCATTCTGAAGTTTGTGTAAAACGCAGCCTGGGATGTTGTCCGGTCCCATGGATGCTGTGTTTTTGACTTTAGAGAGTGCTGCTTTTACCTGTCAGGTTGTGATTACAGGGACTCTGCATTTTTCCTGTATAGATATGGGCCCTTTAGGGGGTGAGAGGGGGGGGTAAAGTTAGCACTGAACCTATCTGCCAGGATGTTGGCAATATCAGTTGGTTCTGTAATTTTTGTGCCATTGTGCTGTAACTCAGAGCAGATCTGGGTGTTGCCATTGAGATTCTTGACATAGCTATAGAATGCTTTGTGGTTGTCCTTGGAATCAGTGACAATCTTGTTTTCATAGCTAGCTTTGGAGGATCTTATAAGGGATCTCAGCTTCTTGCTGAGGCTGACCAGGGAGCTCCCCCACTCATGGGATTTTACTCTTTTGCAACAATTTCTTCCTTCTGTGTGGAGTTTGTTTATGGCAGGGGACCACCAGATTGCCTTAGGATAGAATATTGGTTCTGTTTGGGATAACATGATCCATGCACTCGTGTAAGTGCTTATAGAGTGCATTTGTGTAGGATTCAGCAGTCATAACTGTATTGTCCATCTGCATGGGTGTCATGAAGTTCACCACTTCTGTCTTAAGAAGCATGAAGTTGGCTTTGGAGAAATTTTTTACCGTGGTTTCCTTAATGGGGGGTGGGGTGGGATGTGGATATCTAGGGTGATTAGCTTATGGTCAGATCTGACCAACGAGGAGTTGACTTAAGGTGTGGAACACCAGTCATTCATGTTGGTAATGTCTAGGTCTAGGATATTGTTGCCCCTGGTGGGGGTGTGGATAAGTTGATCCAGGGCACTGGAATTTATGAATTCCAGAAAGCGCTGAGTGAAGGAGTTGGTATATTAGTAGTTTTCCCAGTTAATGGTGGAGTAGTTGAAATCGCCCAATATTAGGGTGTTTGCTTGAACCCTAATATTTTCCAGTATATCAAAAGAGGAGTCAGAATCCTGGGGCATGGTGGGGGATCTGTAGCACGCTACAATTTGGATTGCAGTTTTGCCCAGAGTTAGTTGCACTTGGATAACTTGGCTGCATTATGCTGAGCAACTAACCTGGAGGTGTGGATATCCTTAATGAATATGGACACTCCTCCGCCTTTGGGTTTCCAGTCTGGATTAGATGGCCGAAAAGTGTGGTATGAGTTATAGCTTGGAAATGCAGGGGTGCTATCTGGAGCCTTGAACCAGGTCTCAGTCACTGCACAGACGTCAATGTTCTCCATTTTAAGGAGTGCCTCGAGTGAGTGCATTTTGAGATTTAGACTTCTAGCATTGAGTAGCATTACCTTCAGTTTTTGCTTGCCTGTTCCTGTTATGGTGGTGAATTTGTCATTTGAACCTTGCCTAAAAAACACACTATAGGGGTGGCAAGAGCCTTTGTCAGTATCTGGAATCCCAGGGGTGACAGGTGCAGGCCATCTCTGGCAAAGCATCATGGTCTGTCAACCATGTCGACCCAGGCAGACAGATACTGGATCCCCTTAGAATAACACCAGAAGCTTAGCCAGTTGTTGGAGTCAATCATTTTGTCCTCGTACTGCAGTATCATTCTGGGCAATGGCAGGATGCTACTCAGGGCTAGGGTCATAACTGCCTGGGCTACAAGATTGGAGAGTTCTTCCATGTCTCTCTTCATGTAGTCCAGGGAGGTACGTCTTAGGTCGTTCACACCAACATGGACAA